>NC_141547.1:68547500-68847500 GCF_021556685.1 Rattus norvegicus | reverse complement strand
CACACACCTTGTCTTCTAGGCTCCAGCTGCCTGTTTTCCACTGCTGATGCTGCCCTTGGTGGTTATCTCATGGCACTGGCATCTCTAAAACACTGCTGTCTTCCATTTCGACTAGGCTTCACTAACAGCGTCTCATAGGCTCTCTTCATGGTGCCAAGCCTCAACTACTTTTCATGACCACTTCAGTCCTCAGCCATCAATTGCAACTGAGGTGCCCCTTCTCCAATGGCCTTCCATGGCCTCTCACAGTGCCCAGCCTCAGCTGCTCTTGATGACCCCTTCATGCTTTCAAAACCAGTATCATCTGGGTGACGCTTACACACTGCCAAGTCAAGCCACAGCACGAGGTACAACCTTGGCTTTTTCTGGAACACAGCCTCTTTGTGCTCTTAGAAAATACTTCCCAGAAGATTTTGTCTCAAGGATGCTGGTCTCTTTTTAATCATTGCTAATTTCTTAGCTTCAGCTGACCAGCATTTATAGTCCCAGTAATGCAAAGGTTCACTTTTAGTAGTTCTGGTATCTTGTTAATCACAGATGATTCTTCAGCCCCAGCTAACCATACTACAGAATCTTCACAATCAAAAACAAACAAACAAACAAACAAACAACAACACCACCATCACCACCACCACCAACAACATGGCCCTGACAAGAGTCACTGAAGTTGACACGTCCTTCTCTTTTTAGAGAAGGAGATGGGGGGACTTGATGAACTGACAGCATCAGGAAGGCTGAAGTAGGACAGTTCAGCTCAAAGAGTCAGTGTTGCTCAGAATATGCTGGTGTTTGCTTCCCCTCCTGCTCCTTGGTATGGTGCTACTATCACATGCCCGTACTGTACTGAGTCTTTGGAGCAATGACCTGTGTGACCAAGTAACTCAATTAAACTATTTATAGTTATTTTTAATTAATAAATGTATAAGTAATATACGATCCTATTCACTTTTTTGTTGACAACACAATAAATTCAGTTAATGCTACCCATTTAGGCCTGGCTGTGAGAGCATCCACTGAAGTGTTGGCCTATGAGGGACCACATATTCCAAAATACATAAATAGTGAATTTCTTTCTCCATCAACTATTCACTGCCAATATCACTTTAGTAAATTGGGATCCTGGAGATCATCTAGCTCATCTATGTAAGAATATTGTCTGCCTTGATCTGGTATAGGGAATCTCAGATCCTCTAAGTTTGTAATTACAATAGCCTATCTCATCAAAGAGACAGCATTTTACATCACTTTTCCCTTACTTTGGCTCTGATATTTTTCTTTTTTTCTTTTTTCTTTTTTATTAACTTGAGTATTTCTTATATACATTTTGAGTGTTATTCCCTTTCCCGGTTTCCGGGCAAACATCACCCTCCCCCCTCCCCTTCCTTATGGGTGTTCCCCTCCAAACCCTCCCCCCATTGCCGCCCTCCCCCCCATAGTCTAGTTCACTGGGGGTTCAGTCTTAGCAGGACCCAGGGCTTCTCCTTCCACTGGTGCTCTTACTAGGATATTCATTGCTACCTATGAGGTCAGAGTCCAGGGTCAGTCCATGTATAGTCTTTAGGTAGTGGCTTAGTCCCTGGAAGCTCTGGTTGCTTAGCATTGTTGTACATATGGGGTCTCGAGCCCCTTCAAGCTCTTCCAGTTCTTTCTCTGACTCCTTCAACGGGGGTCCTATTCTCAGTTCAGTGGTTTGCTGCTGGCATTCGCCTCTGTATTTGCTGTATTCTGGCTGTGTCTCTCAGGAGCGATCTACATCCGGCTCCTGTCGGTCTGCACTTCTTTGCTTCATCCATCTTGTCTAATTGGGTGGCTGTATATGTATGGGCCACATGTGGGGCAGGCTCTGAATGGGTGTTCCTTCAGTCTCTGTTTTAATCTTTGCCTCTCCCTTCCCTGCCAAGGGTATTCTTTTTCCTCATTTAAAGAAGGAGTGAAGCATTCACATTTTGATCATCCGTCTTGAGTTTCGTTTGTTCTAGGGATCTAGGGTAATTCAAGCATTTGGGCTAATAGCCACTTATCAATAAGTGCATACCATGTATGTCTTTCTGTGATTCGGTTAGCTCACTCAGGATGATATTTTCCAGTTCCAACCATTTGCCTACGAATTTCATAAACTCGTTGTTTTTGATAGCTGAGTAATATTCCATTGTGTAGATGTACCACATTTTCTGTATCCATTCCTCTGTTGAAGGGCATCTGGGTTCTTTCCGATTTCTGGCTATTGTAAATAAGGCTGCGATGAACATAGTAGAGCACTTGTCTCTTTTATATGTTGAGGCATCTTTTGGGTATATGCCCAAGAGAGGTATAGCTGGATCCTCAGGCAGTTCAATGTCCAATTTTCTGAGGAACCTCCAGACTGATTTCCAGAATGGTTGTACCAGTCTGCAATCCCACCAACAATGGAGGAGTGTTCCTCTTTCTCCACATCCTCGCCAGCATCTGCTGTCATCTGAGTTTTTGATCTTAGCCATTCTCACTGGTGTGAGGTGAAATCTCAGGGTTGTTTTGATTTGCATTTCCCTTATGACTAAAGATGTTGAACATTTCTTTAGGTGTTTCTCAGCCATTCGGCATTCCTCAGCTGTGAATTCTTTGTTTAGCTCTGAACCCCATTTTTTAATAGGGTTATTTGTTTCCCTGCGGTCTAACTTCTTGAGTTCTTTGTATATTTTGGATATAAGGCCTCTATCTGTTGTAGGATTGGTAAAGATCTTTTCCCAATCTGTTGGTTGCCGTTTTGTCCTAACCACAGTGTCCTTTGCCTTACAGAAGCTTTGCAGTTTTATGAGATCCCATTTGTCGATTCTTGATCTTAGAGCGTAAGCCATTGGTGTTTTATTTAGGAAATTTTTTCCAGTGCCCATTGTTCCAGATGCTTCCCTAGTTTTTCTTCTATTAGTCTGAGTGTGTCTGGTTTGATGTGGAGGTCCTTGATCCACTTGGACTTGAGCTTTGTACAGGGTGATAAGCATGGATCTATCTGCATTCTTCTACATGTTGACCTCCAGTTGAACCAGCACCATTTGCTGAAAATGCTCTCTTTTTTCCATTGGATGGTTTTGGCTCCTTTGTCAAAAATCAAGTGCCCATAGGTGTGTGGGTTCATTTCTGGGTCTTCAATTCTATTCCATTGGTCTATCTGTCTGTCTCTGTACCAATACCATGCAGTTTTTATCACTATTGCTCTGTAATACTGCTTGAGTTCAGGGATAGTGATTCCCCCTGAAGTCCTTTTATTGTTGAGGATAGCTTTAGCTATCCTGGGTTTTTTGTTATTCCAGATGAATTTGCAAATTGTTCTGTCTAACTCTTTGAAGAATTGGATTGGTATTTTGATGGGGATTGCATTGAATCTGTAGATTGCTTTTGGTAAAATGGCCATTTTTACTATATTAATCCTGCCAATCCATGAGCATGGGAGATCTTTCCATTTTCTGAGGTCTTTTCAATTTCTTTCCTCAGTGTCTTGAAGTTCTTATTGTACAGATCTTTTACTTGCTTGGTTAAAGTCACACCGAGGTACTTTATATTATTTGGGTCTATTATGAAGGGTGTCGTTTCCCTAATTTCTTTCTTGGCTTGTTTCTCTTTTGTATAGAGGAAGGCAACTGATTTATTTGAGTTAATTTTATACCCAGCCACTTTGCTGAAGTTGTTTATCAGCTTTAGTAGTTCTCTGGTGGAACTTTTGGGATCACTTAAATATACTATCATATCATCTGCAAATAGTGATATTTTGACCTCTTCTTTTCCGATCTGTATCCCGTTGATCTCCTTTTGTTGTCTGATTGCTCTGGCTAGAACTTCAAGAACTATATTGAATAAGTAGGGAGAGAGTGGGCAGCCTCGTCTAGTCCCTGATTTTAGTGGGATTGCTTCAAGTTTCTCTCCATTTAGTTGAATGTTAGCAACTGGTTTGCTGTATATGGCTTTTACTATGTTTAGGTATGGGCCTTGAATTCCTATTCTTTCCAGGACTTTTATCATGAAGGGGTGTTGAATTTTGTCAAATGCTTTCTCAGCATCTAATGAAATGATCATGTGGTTCTGTTCTTTCAGTTTGTTTATATAATGGATCACGTTGATGGTTTTCCATATATTAAACCATCCCTGCATGCCTGGGATGAAGCCTACTTGATCATGGTGGATGATTGTTTTGATGTGCTCTTGAATTCGGTTTGCCAGAATTTTATTGAGTATTTTTGCATCGATATTCATAAGGGAAATTGGTCTGAAGTTCTCTTTCTTTGTTGTGTTTTTGTGTGGTTTAGATATAAGAGTAATTGTGGCTTCGTAGAAGGTATTCGGTAGTGATCCATCTGTTTCAATTTTGTGGAATATTTTGGATAATATTGGTATGAGGTCTTCTATGAAGGTTTGATAGAATTCTGCACTAAACCCGTCTGGACCTGGGCTCTTTTTGGTTGGGAGACCTTTAATGACTGCTTCTATTTCCTTAGGAGTTATGGGGTTGTTTAACTGGTTTATCTGTTCCTGATTTAACTTCGATACCTGGTATCTGTCTAGGAAATTGTCCATTTCCTGAAGATTTTCAAGTTTTATTGAATATAGGTTTTTATAGTAAGATCTGATGATTTTTTTGAATTTCCTCTGAATCTGTAGTTATGTCTCCCTTTTCATTTCTGATTTTGTTAATTTGGACGTACTCTCTGTGTCCTCTAGTTAGTCTGGCTAAGGGTTTATCTATCTTGTTGATTTTCTCAAAGTACCAACTTTTGGTTCTGTTGATTCTTTCTATGGTCCTTTTTGTTTCTACTTGGTTGATTTCAGCTCTGAGTTTGATTATTTCCTGCCTTCTACTCCTCCTGGGTGTATTTGCTTCTTTTTGTTCTAGAGCTTTTAGGTGTGCTTTCAAGCTGCTGACATATGCTCTTTCCTGTTTCTTTCTGCAGGCACTCAGCGCTATGAGTTTTCCTCTTAGCACAGCCTTCATTGTGTCCCATAACTTTGGGTATGTTGTACCTTCATTTTCATTAAATTCTATAAAGTTTTTAATTTCTTTCTTTATTTCTTCCTTGACCAGGTTATCATTGGGTAGAGCATTGTTCATTTTCCACGTATATGTGGGCATTCTTCCTTGATTGTTATTGAAGACCAGTTTTAGGCCGTGGTGGTCCGATAACACGCATGGGATTATTTCTATCTTTCTGTACCTGTTGAGGCCCGTTTTTTGACCAATTATATGGTCAATTTTGGAGAAAGTACCATGAGGAGCTGAGAAGAAGGTATATCTTTTTGCTTTAGGATAGAATGTTCTATAAATATCCGTTAAGTCCATATGGCTCATGACTTCTCTTAGTCTGTCGACATCACTGTTTAATTTCTGTTTCCATGATCTGTCCATTGATGAGAGTGGGGTGTTGAAATCTCCCACTATTATTGTGTGAGGTGTAATGTGTGTCTTGAGCTTTAGTAAGGTTTCTTTTACGTATGTAGGTGCCCTTGTATTTGGCGCATAGATATTTAGGATTGAGAGTTCATCTTGGTGGATTTTTCCTTTGATGAATATGAAGTGTCCTTCCTTATCTTTTTTGATGACTTTTAGTGGAAAATTGATTTTATTTGATATTAGAATGGCTACTCCATTTTGCTTCTTCTGACCATTTGCTTGGAAAATTGTTTTCCAGCCTTTCACTCTGAGGTAGTGTCTGTCTTTGTCTCTGAGGTGTGTTTCCTGTAGGCAGCAGAATGTAGGGTCCTCGATGCATATCCAGTTTGTTAATCTATTTCTTTTTATTGGGGAGTTGAGGCCATTGATGTTGAGAGATATTAAGGAATAGTGATGATTGCTTCCCGTTATATTCATATTTGGATGTGAGGTTATGTTTGTGTGCTTTCATTCTCTTTGTTTTGTTGCCAAGACAATTAGTTTCTTGCTTCTTCTAGGGTATAGCTTGCCTCCTTATGTTGGGCTTTACCATTTATTATCCTTTGTAGTGCTGGATTTGTAGAAAGATATAGTGTAAATTTGGTTTTGTCATGGAATATATTGGTTTCTCCATCTATGTTAATTGAGAGTTTTGCAGGATACAGTAACCTGGGCTGGCATTTGTGTTCTCTTAGGTTCTGTATGACACCAGTCCAGGATCTTCTGGCCTTCATAGTTTCTGGCGAGAAGTCTGGTGTGATTCTGATAGGTCTGCCTTTATATGTTACTTGACCTTTTTCCCTTACTGCTTTTACTATTCTTTCTTTATTTTGTGCGTTTGGTGTTTTGACAATTATGTGACGGGAGGTGTTTCTTTTCTGGTCCAATCTATTTGGAGTTCTGTAGGCTTCTTGTATGTCTATGGGTATCTCTTTTTTTAGGTTAGGGAAGTTTTCTTCTATGATTTTGTTGAAGATATTTACTGGTCCTTTGAGCTGGGAGTCTTCACTCTTTTCTATACCTATTATTTTTAGGTTTGACCTTCTCATTGAGTCCTGGATTTCCTGTATGTTTTGGACCAGTAGCTTTTTCTGCTTTACATTATCTTTGACAGTTGAGTCAATGATTTCTATGGAATCTTCTGCTCTTGAGATTCTCTCTTCCATCTCTTGTATTCTGTTGGTGAAGCTTGTATCTACAGCTCCTTGTCTCTTCTTTTGGTTTTCTATATCCAGGGTTGTTTCCATGTGTTCTTTCTTGATTGCTTCTATTTCCATTTTTAATTCCTTCAAATGTTTGATTGTGTTTTCCTGGAATTCTTTCAGGGATTTTTGCGATTCTTTCAGGGATTTTTGCAATTCCTCTCTGTAGGCTTCTACTTGTTTATTAATGTTTTCCTGTGTTTCCCTAAGGGAGTTCTTCACGTCTTTCTTGAAGTCCTCCAGCCCATGATCAAATATGATTTTGAAACTAGATCTTGCTTTTGTGGTGTGTTTGGATATTCCATGTTTGTTTTGGTGGGAGAATTGGGCTCCGATGATGCCATGTAGTCTTGGTTTCTGTTGCTTGGGTTCCTGTGCTTGCCTCTCACCATCAGATTATCTCTAGTGTTACTTTGTTCTGCTATTTCTGATAGTGGCTAGACTGACCTATAAGCCTGTGTGTCCGGAGTGCTGTAGACCTGTTTTCCTCTCTTTCAGTCAGTTATGGGGACAGAGTGTTCTGCTTTCGGGCGTGTAGTTTTTCCTCTCTACAGGTCTTCAGCTGTTCCTGTGGGCCTGTGTCTTGAGTTCACCAGGCAGCTTTCTTGCAGCAGAAAATTTGGTCTTACCTGTGGTCCCGAGGCTCAGGTTCGCTCGTGGGGTGCTGCCCACGGGCTCTCTGCAGAGGCAGCAACCTGGAAGATATGTGCCGCCCCTTCTGGGAGCTTCAGTGCACCAGGGTTCCAGATGGCCTTTGGTGTTTTCCTCTGGCGTCCGAGATGTGTGTGCAGAGAGCAGTCTCTTCTGGTTTCCCAGGCTTGTCTGCCTCTCTGAAGGTTCAGCTCTCCCTCCCACGGGATTTGGGTGCAGAGAACTGTTTATCCAGTCTGATCCTTCAGGTTCCGGCGGTGTCTCAGAGGCAGTGGTCCTGCCGCTTCTGGGCCCTCCCCCACCGGAGCCCAGATGCCTTATACAGTTTCCTCTTGGGCCAGGGATGTGGGCAGGGGTGGGCAGTGTTGGTGGTCTCTTCTGCTCTGCAGCCTCAGGAGTGCCCACCTGACCAGGCGGTTGGGTCTCCGGCTCTGATATTTTTCTACTACCTCTTCTGCCATGTCCTCCGAGTTTTGGTGGTGGTGAGGTTAATATGGATGTTCCTTTCAAGGCTGAGTACTCAGCTTTTTTTTTTTCTCATCACTTTAGCCATGCGCATGTCTATTAACTGCTATCCACTACATGAAGAAACTTCTCTGACCAAAATTGAGAGCAACACTGAACAGTGAGTATAATCATAAATATTTATAAGGCCCTTATACAGAACGAACACTTATCAAAATGATAATTGCAATTTCTACCCTGAGGCTCATGAGATCCTCATCTATGGGCTTTTAACCAGGATTAAAGTACCAGGTATGAAATTCCTCCTGTGGAGAAGGCATCACATATCCCTCCAGTGGAGATGATGGATGACAAAACCGTTCCTGGGAAGGTGCAATACATTGGCTTACTCACCCTAGATAGGGAACCCATGACAGATCAAAATATGGATATCACCAAAGTCTAACTTTGTGAGCCAATGGGTTTAAGTCAGGTTCCTTATAGGAATATAGGTGAGAAGTTAGTTACAGGAGCAGAAATGATTTCAAGACAGCTACATTAGTAAAGGCCAATCCACCAAGGTGATAGATCCCAACATCTGGAAGTTGGAGCATACTTCACAACTTATAGGCAGCCCGACAGGTTGACAAATATTCTTCCCAGGTGCCTCAGTCTGTTTATTCCTTTTCCAGACAGCTCAGCTGGTTTTTGCTTCTAGGCTGTTAGCCTAATCTCAATAGTCTTCTTTGCATCTTGGCTCATCTTAGCAGTCTTCTCAGCAGTTTGGCTTTTCTTTTACTCTAGCAAAGATAAGGCCTAGTGAATGTAGTCAATTTCAGGGACTTCCTGAAGATATTTTGAATTTTTTTATCTTCCTTTGTAAAGAACTTCTCCACAAGGTGAAATGTTTCTATCTCACAGCAAACTGTTATGCAACTTAAACAGGCCTCACATCAAATCAGAAAGCAGTTAGCTACCACAAAACGATCATTCTACTTTTAATCCAGCATAGGCACATCTTGTTTGACAAGTTAGTATTTAGAAAGCATGGTCCAACACTATATAAGACCATTTGTATCTTTCATCTCGTAGAAGCCTATGCAGCATCTTCCAGGACTATGAAAGCTAGCTAGCAATTAAAAAGTTTCCCAGTCACTTGGAGATCAATTTTTGTATGCCCTCCAGCAAAAATACGGGCTGTCTTAGCAAGATGATCTTACTGTAAGTATTATACCTCTAAAGGGAAAGTTATCTTAGTGCCTGGGATCCAAGAATTACCACAAAGTCACAGTGCTCAATAAGCCTCACACAAGAGATTTATTCACAGGATGGTGGTTGCCTCTGCTCAAGAGAGACAGCTAAGAACTGAGCAGGAGACAGGCTTTTATACAAGGGATTTGGTATGCACTAGGGGTATTGGGGCTGGGGTTGGAGGAGCTTTCCAGAATGGCTAGCATTGGTGGGATTCTCTGGCCTGATCTTAGAGCAAGCTCAGAGATTCTTGGGAGTTTGAGCTCAGGGATTGACAGGATTCTGTGGTCTGATCTAGGTGTAAACTTAAAGATTTGTTGGAATCTGAGCTAAGGGACTTGTGGGTTTTCAAGTCCTGAGCTTAGGTTTTTTACCCTGCATAGGGTAGAGCTTGGCTGCCTGTGTCTCAATGGAATGAGTTTTTAGTCTTTACTAGTCACTACTGCCATTCGTCCTGTGGGTAGAACCTCGTCGTTGGAGTTCTTCAAAGGCAGGGCTTCGCTATTTTTACTTGTGTGCCTCAAGGGTTCAGACCTGGCTGCCAGAACAGTCTGGGGCCTGAACCTACACTCATAGAGTTTGGTGGGAAACAGAGTTTTAACTTGTTTAATTTTAATTCATCAGAATGTAAATCGGAACGAATGAATGGATGAATGAATGGATGAATGAATGAATGAATAGCCCATTGTGAAAAGGGCTAGATTTAAACATCACAATCAAAAACAATATAAATTCCCAAT
Organism: Rattus norvegicus; assembly: GCF_021556685.1. Classification (NCBI taxonomy): domain Eukaryota; kingdom Metazoa; phylum Chordata; class Mammalia; order Rodentia; family Muridae; genus Rattus; species Rattus norvegicus. The sequence continues at coordinate 68,837,817 of NC_141547.1, read as the reverse complement.
ACTCTCCTTATGTACCAAGGGCGGGGGGAGTATATGTATGTGTATGTATTTTGTTTTTGTGTATATGCTTATGTGCTTTCGTATGGTGTGCAAATGCATATGGAGGCCAGAAATTGATATCAATTGCCCTCTTCTATTGCTTTTTATAATGCTTGAGACAAGGTCACAAACCTAAGCAATTTGGCCTAATTAGCTGGGGCCTCGTATCTCTTCCTCTCCAGTAACTATTGCTACAGGCACATTGCATGAAGCACCATTTTCACTGTCTGTGCCCAGGATCTACTGGAAGATCCTTAAGCTTGAACAATGTTTAACAGTGGAAACACAAGGTAAGGACTTTCATTATAGTGACTACTTTTGGTAAAGAATACAATTCTAGAGTTGTGAGACAAGCTTCTTTCTTGTCGGAAATGTGAGGTTCGATGGAGGAAATAGACAAGAACAAATGTTATTGCAGTCATGATATGAACTATGATATAGGCCAGCCCAGCAACAAAAATTTATCTGACAGAGAGAATGAAGGATATGCATAGAAAATGGAATCTGCTAGGCAAATAGAAGGTCAAAGGGCAAAACTGGTGATATAGAATCTATTTTATACATTCACAGTGGCATTCATTCCTTCTTTTCTCAATTGTAGATTTATGAAATTCACAATAGACAAGTTTCTCTTCCCCACTAGAAAAAAAAAGTACGATTGCCCTTTAATTTCAACCCTATAAAGTATTAAAGTATATGGGCCATTCTTCTTATCAAAATATTTAAAACATCAAATCTGAAAGGAGCTGTTTCCCATCTCCTGCCATGTGCCTTCAGTTGGCTTAAAGTTGGTCTGTTCAGAGCCAAAGAGCAGCTGCCTCGGCCTGGCTGCCCTCTCCAGGAATAGGTCAGCTTGCCTGGCACTGAGTTTATCCCATTTCCACGCATCATTAAAGCCAGATAATGATTAGCTAAATTATTCCTTCTCTTAGCCTAATGAGCTGTGAGGTGATATGAGTATACTTCAATCTAAAAGTTAAAAAATAGATGAAGATTTCGTCCAGAGATAACTTCTCTAGAAACTCCCTTTTAACCCCATGAGCTCTACTTTTGTTGGCTTAGAGAAGTACAGTCTAGAAAATAAAAATCCTTCATAGACTGTGACGGGGTTGGGGTTGTAGACAATTCTTTTCTTAATTTATACTATGAATCCATGTGTTTTCTTTGTGTGATTGTTTGTAGGACTAGAGATTAAACCAGACCTTGCATGAGCTAGGAAAACTTCACTGAGCTGCATCCCCAGCCAAGTCTCCTCTCTTTTGTTAATGTGCAGAAATGCAAATCGTGAAGGTATCCTCATCTGTACTACAATACTTGTTCACTTTGACTTTTGTTCTTTCATTTCCCCATTCCTCCTTTATGCCTTCTTGAAATAGTTGATATAGATATTTCTTCTATTTCTATTTACGTAGTTCAAAGCATTTCTGACATAGTAGATTCTCATTTTGCTGGTTTTTTTTAATTAAAAGAAATAAATTGCTGTGTATAACTATTCATGTTCAAATCGACAAAGTTACATTGTGACCTTATTTACAGAAACACACATACACACACACACACGCACACACACACACACACACACACACACACACACACACACACACACGTGTTGTGGTCATGGTCATGCTGTCTCTTCACAGCAATAGAAACCCAAACTATGACAACAAATGACTGGCGTGTTTCTAACTCATTCTGAATATGGAAAAATACAAGTGTTCAGTGGAAAAATCTTATAACCTTAAATATACCAAAAAACTAACAAACAAAAATTAACCTTGGGTTTTTTTCATATACATTTTAAATATTAAAATGTAGACAAGTGGTGAAGTGGTGGTATAAGCCTTAAATCCCAGAACTGAAGAGGCAGAGACAGATAGATCTCTGTGAGTTTGAGGCTACCCTGATCTACAGAGAAAGTTCCAGGACAGTCAGACCTACCTCTGCCTCAAAACACAAACAAACAAAACCACAAAAAGGTGGACAAGTATTGTATTCTCTATTCTTTGAATTACTTTAAATGTATTTATCCATATTTACATAAATGCATGTATTCATACTTCGAGCAACAGACACACATGCACACACTCACTCATGCATACATACACGTGTGGGCATGCACACAAATGTACACACACACTTTCTTTGCTCTTGAGATACTTTGACTTCTTTTGATACTCTTTAGGACACAAAGTCAACACACAGTAGAAAAACAATTGTTTCCAAACATGCTGGCCCACCCCTACTATTTCCCTAGTATTCTTGATACCACTGTCTCACCTGCATTCATTCTAGCTGGAATTGGCTTTCAGCCCCATACTCCTAAAAGAGAGCTCCTGCTTCCTATCTCTGTCTTCCCTAAGAATAATTCTAAATAACTTCCCACTCCTGTCCTGAAACCTATCAACTCAGCTTTGTAGGTGATTTCTGTCTGTTTACAACTAAACTTGCCTTACTCTGGAGCCCCACATGCTTGTTACCCGTGTACCAGTCTACTTTCCTGTCATGATCTTGATTCCCACAGAGCATATTGTGGCTCAGTCACTTCTCACAATCTATGTCCATTGGATTTCTATGTTTGTTCCAGAAAATCCACCTTAAAGATAGTATCCTGCATGCTTATATTTAGTCTGGTGGCTGGAACCACAATGAATCTGACTGGACTCAAATCAAGGTGTCTGTGTTCCTCTTTAAGCACTACCAAATAATCTGCATTTTCCATCTTTTCTATCTGCTGGCAACCACACATTTTTTTTTCATGGTTACTGGCCACTTCCTTCATCTTCAACAGCAAGCATTTACATCTGCCTAGGCTTGGTGTGTCTTCTCACCTTCTCTGGCTCTCTTGCTGTCTAACAGATGAGCTAAAATAATGTCTTTATTTTAAAACTGTGGTTCTCAACCTGGGTCAGCTCCTCACTGGGTTGCTGAAGATCATCAGAAAACACAGATACCTACATTATGATCCATAACAGTAGCAAAACTACAGTTATGAAGTAGCAATGAAAATAATTTTATGGTTGGTGGGGAGTCACCATAACATGAGGAACTGAATTAAAGGGTTATAGTAACACAGGAACATTGAAAATCATTGTTTTAAAGTCACATCTTAAAAGCCATTAGTTCTACTCTTCAGTTTTGATTCATCTTAAAGGTCACAAGTGTTCACATTCTGGGAATCAGATTACCCAAATTTGGGGGATGACTTTATTATACTCATATCATATCATGTTTTCTGTTCTCATCAATAATAAGCTCATTTGCTTCTTACTTCCCTTTACCCACTTCAGAATATCTTCTTAAAACCACTTCACCCATACGAACCACATCCACCTTTCTATTACAAAATCTGTCTAACACCACTCTCCATATTTTAATGACAGAGAGAAACATAACATTTTCTTGCACATTGTTACGTTTTAAACACAATATCTTAGTTTGAACTATAAAAATATGATTGGATTTTGAGTTATCTCTGTGAATCACTGTAATATTTTTGTTTGTTTTATTATTTATAAAATAAAAATAAAATTTATTTTATTTATTTTTCAGATTGTATATAATTATGTCATTTCCCCGTTCTTTTCTTCATCACTATTCCATATAGCTTTCCTTGCTTTCTTTCAAATTCATGGCCTCTTCTTTCACTAATTGTTGTTACACATGCACACACGCACAGACACACACACACACACACACACACACACACACAATTTCCTAAGCACACAATTACACAAGTACAATATCATCTTTGAGAGTAAGGGCAGACATTTAGAATAAAGTCAGGGATTATGCTGGTAAAGTAGAAGTTGTAGGTTGTAGAGGAATTTTAATCTATCAACATCGCTGTTCTAGCAAAGGATCACTGGCCCTGCCAGCGGGGACCCAGTTATTCAGGGTCCCAAAGAGGCTTTCTACCTGTGGGCCAAAATGGGGGTGAAGAGAAGGAGACCAAACAAAAGTTCTGTTGTCAAGGTCTCGTTTATTGAGAGAAATGTACAGCATTTAAAGCTCTGAGGCAGGAATAGAAGCAGGAACTGAAGCGGTGGGGGAGTTTGGGAAATGCCCAAGGATATAAGTGAATCACTACACTGCAAGATATCCTCCTATAACAAAGAGGCAACAGTTTTCAGGGGATATGTTCTTTGAAAAGGTCGAACCCTTCTCAGGAATCTGCTCAGGGACATCCGGTGTTTTGCTCCGGCTGAAACATCCTGTCATTGCTCCCAGGGTCTTCCTGGGAGAGGCTTTAGTTCAACAATCTCATGTCTGTATGGCAGTCATTTCAAGGTTAAACCTCTGTGGCCATGCAGCCCAGAGTCAAGTAGCCACCTTGAGCTATGCAGTCACAAAGCAGCTAGGCCCAAATCCAATACGGCTCACTACAGATCACATCCAAAGACCTTCTAGGTCTGTGTGATATGGCTGAAATACAGATATGCCCTTAGTATGTACATACTTCAATTCCTGTGGTTTCAATACACAAGTTGGCTCATTAATGCAGGTGCCTTTTATTTCTTTAGATTCATGAAGCCCCTCATATAATTCTTGTTGCATGCTTAGATTTTGCATAGTTGAGAAATTACCTATTTACATAAGTGATGTTTTTAGAGTTTGTTTCCATGGCCTTAATGGCTGTTCTGAAGGTTCCAGTGTTTACCATTCTGTTGAGACATTAGGTACATCTTCACCTCCTAACTTATGCTGTCTCTGATTACTGTAGAGTGGTTAGTATTAACAGGGAGATCATTCCTTAAAGGAGGAATGTAAACTATGCACATTATTGTGTAAATGAATCTTATGCCTAAGGCAGCCTTTGGCACTCTTGGAGGCCCAAGACCTGTTTACTGGCCATGTCTCAGGAGAAGGAAACATGTCATTTTGTCCCCACTAAAGCCATTCCAGAACAGACAATTCAATCTTGTAATCTTGGTCATTATTCACTGGCTTCAGGGCTGGATAAAACTGTTGCTAACTACCCACACCCAACACAGACACACAGACACACAGACACACAGACACACAGACACACACACATACACACACACACAACAATAGCTAACAGATTGTATTTCATTTGGCTTTGCTTCTGTACAGCTCACACGTAAGATCAAGATCTCATTTTTGACAGCACGCTTGAGCACACTGATCACATTTACCCAGAGAGTGGATCCCCTGGAGAAGTGAAATTAAGACATTTTTATTCTGAAGATTTTCACATAACAGAAGTGCTTATAAGTGCACCCTTGTATGAGATCTCTAATGTATGACAAATTTGATTTCCCACATCTCTCTGTCTCTGTCTGTCTCTATCTCTCTTCTCTCTTTTTTCTCTCCCCCTTTCTTTTTATAAATACCCAGAGTATAGAATTTCTTACCATACAAACACTTCCATTAGCAATTGACAAAGTAATTTTTCAGGCTTTTACCCAATGTATTTTTTACTAATATTTTGATTAAATAATGTATTAAATCTTGCTTAAAACCTACTTCCATCTCCAATCTTTAATATTTTCTTTACTTCCTTGAAAACACCAGACTATTTCAGAACTAGAGGTGATATATTCTTAACTAATTCACTGAAATCTTATATAATCTCTTCTTATATTATCTTTTTAAATAAATCTCTCATTGGCATCATGTAGTAATCTCATTAGAGCATGTACTTTTAGCCCCAGGTGATTATTTTTATGGTTTTATTGTTCTTGGAATATGAACTGTAGGGTACATAGTCTAGAGGATGTAAACTGGAACAACCAGTAGGTTTTTCAGATATAAGCATCCATTGGATCTTTCAGAATTACTTAATCAGTTTAAGATAAATTTCAAGACTAATTCCCAAGTATCTTGGCTGGCTAAAAACTACATGTCTACCTAATCCTTAGGTGGCGCTGATGCTGCTGATTGGGGACCATAACTTCACAAACAATATGAGTGATCTCTATAGGAAGAGATAACCTAAAGAGTATTTATTCATATATTCATTCAATAAAACCGTTAGTGTGAGGCGGAAATGCTATTCAGCGGAGATCCTATGCTGTGCATTCATAAAGTTCTGACTTTAATCTTAAGCATAGGAAAAAGTAAATAATTATATATAAATACTTTTCATATTCTTATAATACCTAAATCCTAAGATCATACTTTCATTGATATCTACTTAGTATATTCAGAAAGAACTGTGGAATTGGTTTAAATCTAAGGTAAATTAATATTTTAAATACTCCTCTAATTTTGTCACTAACCCACCATCCAACTTAATGTGTGTGCCTTACAAAGTATAGGCAAATTCATGCTACGATTTATCATATCATCTTAGCCTCTTTACAAACATAAGTAATAAGAAAGGTTATTTATCAAACATGCATAAACCCATTCTACTTCACCATGTTCTACTATTGTAGTGTATGGATTGGTACATTTTATTAATGTATTTATTGTAATGAAATCAGATCGTAATTAGTTTACCATATACATAATTACTTTCAGGTACACAGCTAGACAGGTTTCCTTGCCTTCCAACTTACCGACTATGCCTGTACTGTTGTTAGAGCTCAATGGAAAGAAAAAAATGGTTGAGCTTGAAAATATGAAATATACCAATTGTATAACAAACAATCAATATTTACTTACTTTAGTTGTATTGATTTCTACATGTCTTTCTATTATTTATAGGATATGGTAAGATTAAATGGAATAATACTTGACAAAAAAACAGCTTCAGGCTCACAGCCGTAACCCCAGTACTTATGAAGCTGAGACCAATGGATTTTGATTTCCAGGAAAGCCTGGGCTCCAGGCTTTGTTTCATGTATGTGCATGGCTGTCTTGCCTGCATGTATGTCTGAACATTACATGTGTGCCTGCTATCTAAAGGAGCCCAAAGAGGGGTACCTGGGACTGGAGTCCTTGGCAGTCATGCTAGGAATTGAACCCAGGTCCTTTAGAAGAATATTCCTAAGAGATGAGTCATATCTCCGTCTTCTACACAGTGATAGGTAAAGCAGCTTGAGTTGTGGAGTGAAACCCTGCACCAAAAAATAAACATAAAGGAGAAAAAATAAAAAAGGGAAAAAGACAAAAACTCATCTAAAATCCTACATTACTAATAGCTTTGCATTTATGTGCACATGTGTGTTTGCATCTGTTTTCTCTTGCTTATGTACATGTGCAGACAGACACTCATGTTATGTGATAGCTCTAGTTTATGAGCATATTACTCATGATCTTGAGGCCTTAAAAATTTCATATTGTGAGCTTTATTTATTAGAATTTCTCAGTTTCTATAGTCATCATAATTATTATAATGGTTCCATGAATTTCATGTGTGTATGTGCATTTTCTTATGGTTAAAGATACACATACATGTAGAGGTGCATGTGCACATGTATGTACATGCATGTGCACATGTATGTACATGCATGTGGAGACCAGAAGACAACCTCAGGTGTTATTCTTCAGATACCACATGCCTCCTTTTTTGAGACAGGTTTTCTGACTGGACTAGAATTCATCAAGTAGGATATATTATCTAGATGGTCAGTAAACCGCAGGGATCCTCTAGTCTCTGTCTTCTTAATGCTAGGATGATAAACATGAATCATCACACCCAACTTTAAACTTTTTTCAAAAATTCTGGGGATCAAACTACAGTCTCATGCTTGAAAGGCAAAGAGTTACCTAAACCACATCAACTTTAGGTAGACAAAATCACACAGCACTTCATTTAAAGCAGATAATCCCTTGTATTTTTCCAATAAAGAAAAAATTAACAGTAATATTTTTATAAAATATTCCTGGTAAAGGTTTTCTATGGTCCATGTTATGAACGTTTTAATGAATTTTATGAGCCTTATTATTTTATAATATAAAATGAGATGTATAAAGGCAATTTTTAAAGTTTATCATCCTGTGACCTTCAAGATTTTTATCTGATATTAAAATTGCTTTTTTTCTTCCTCCTTTTTATTAGTTCTGTGAGAATTTTGTACAATGTGTTTGATCTGAGTCTCTCCCTTCCTTGTGCTCTCCCAGAACCTACCTGCTTCAATGTGTGTCTTCTTTTTTTTAACCCATCAAGTTTTAAAATTACTTTCAAATGTTAATTAATAGATATTTTATTGACAGTGAATTTAATAATTTTACTGTGTGGATTTCATATTTTTCTTTCCACCTTTATATTTACAGGTTGTCCACATGATCTTTTTTTCAGTAGAGAAGATTGCTTAACATAACTGTGAGCTCTAAATAAAAACACACACTCCTTATTACAGGTATATACAATTACTAAACAGAAAGCAAACATTTGACTAATGGAAAATGAAATTTTATTGCTAACAAAGTTGGTTTTTTTCCTCATAAACATTTTAGAATTAATAACCAAAACTTCCATAATTTAACACCCAAAATATTTTATCTTTGTACTAATATGTTTATAAGGAGTTTTTATAAGGTAAGAATATATTTAAAATAGAATTGCTATAAAATATTTTATTGCCTTTTATATGATGATCAGAACAAAGTTGGAATGCTTGGAAAAGCAAATGCTTTTGGCTATATTATTTAGCCTTTTAGGAAGTAATTAAGATAAATAATTAACCTTATGGTTACCCCTTAGCCTTAACTAACCTTGAGGTTAATTCTTAAAGGTTAAAGTCATAAGGATAAGATCTTAATCCAACATACTTCTAAGATGAAAAGACATCTTACTCCAGTACCAATTCACCATGAAATACCAGGTGAGTGCACACAGAGAAGCAGCCAAGGAAACCACCCTCAGGAGAACCCAGCAGTGCATGCAACACTGAGCTCACATTCGCAGCTTCTAGAATGGGGAGAAAATTCATTTATGCTGTTTGAGCTTACCAAGATTTGGTACTGTGCTATGGTAGAAAGTAGACTAAAAAGAAATCTATATTTAAAACTGATTCCTTTAACTAGTGAAATTGGTCTTTCTCTCTTTTTTCTTTCTTTTTTCTTTCTTTTGTCTTCCTTTCTTCCCTCCCTCCCTTCTCTCTCCGCCCCTCTCTCTCTCTCTTTCTTTCTTTCTTTCTTTCTTTCTTTCTTTCTTTCTTTCTTTCTTTCTTTCTTTCTTTCTTTCACTATTGTGTTTGTGGATAAATCACACCACAGCACACACTTAAACTTCAGACTATGATGTGGAGAACTCTGCCCTTTCTGCCGTAAAGATCTGAGAATCAAACTCAAGTGGTCAAGCTTGACAATAAGTGCCTTTAGGCTCTGACTACTGGACAGTTAAAATTGTAATTTATTCTTTGTCAGTCTCATACATACAGTTACACGGATCCCTTCTTCTTTTAGCCTCCTCCAGCCCTTACCACCCTCACGTACCAATTCCTCTTCTCACTTTCTTGTCTTGTCTCTTAGTTTTTTTTCTTTGTAGGTTTAACCAGGGCCCCAGGTATGGCGGCAAATAGTTAAATGCCACTCTATGTTCCCAGTCCTCAGCAGATGTGCAAGGCTCTGCCTCTGCTCAAGAGCTCTGGATTCAAGAATGAAACACACACACACACACACACACACACACACACACACACACACACACACACACACACACAGACACACACACCCATCCCAGCTTAATTTTTTTTACCAGTTTTAAAAAATTGGTTATTTACATTTCAAATTTTGTCCCCTTCCCTGTCTCCCTTCCACAAATCCCCATCACATCCCCCTCCCTTTTGCCTCTAAGAGGGTATCCCCCCAACCTATTCCTGCTTAACCACTTTAGCACCCCCCCATTCTGGGACAACAAGCCTCCACAGGACCAATGACCTCCCCTCTCATTGATGCCATATAAGGCAACCCTCTGCTACATATATAGCTAGAGCGAAGGACCCATCCATGTATACTCTGGTTGGTGGTTTAATCATTGGGGCATCTTGGAGGGGTCTGGTTCATTGACACTGTTGTTCTTCCTATGGGGTTGCTCCTTCAGTCCTTCCCCTAACTCTTTCATTGGGGTCTCTGGGTTCAGCCTGATGGTTGGCTGTGAGTATTTGCATCTACTAGCTTAAAGGCTGAACTTCTTCCTAACTCCATGTGGCTAATTCCTGGGGCCACTTTTCTGGATTTTTTTTCTGCCCTTTGTCCCCCTGAGTCTCTTGCCTGGGAATCGAAAAGTCTCGGCTCTGACCCCTGCCTAGCCATTAGCCACCAGTTCTTTATTGACCTGTCAAAAACCAATTGTGGCAGGGACTTGCAGCAGACCTGAGAATTCCCATGTAAGCACAAATTGCCATTGGATGTGACATCTTCCAATGGAGCATTCACTGGTAGTCACCAAGTGCAATATCACTCACTACAATGATTTCCTTCTCCCAGAAGCCCTTGTCTGCCAAAAGCTTTTCTGGGTGAAGTTCCATCAGTCCCTCCCTATCTATGTCTCAATGTTTAACCAGGTCTTCTGCATGCAGCTGTAAATTCATGAGTGACATGGCCATGCTATGCCTCTATGGTAGCGTTTTAGTTCATGATTTCCCATCCTCCAATTCTTACATTGTTTCTACCCCCTCAGACTTAAAAGGATGATATTGATCCTCTATATTAGACTGCCTCATAATTAAGGTGATCTTTAACAGACATATTTTATTCCAACAACTACATAGTAGTTGGATAATTATTGGTGCCAAGTGAATTTTATAGGGATATTTGAGTGAGCTCTCTGAAAGAGCAAATAGCAACGGTGTATGTTCTGAGTTTTGTTATGTGTGAAATTGGTGCCATATACATAGGTAAAGGTGACCTTTCTCCCTTCTCACATCTTCATAAAATAGATCTCCATTTAAAAAATGTTTTTTCCTATGATTCTCTAGAAAAGTCCACAGAAGGGATCAAAACTCAGTTCAAATGGTGAAATGAAGCTGGACATTTTTGAGGATCCAGACACTTCATTGATGTGCATATGTGAAGTAGAACAGTGTTTGGTTTTCTTAATTTCTGATACAGGTGGAAAAAGCTATTTTGACTTCAAGGATTTCTAAATCCAAAGCAGTGTCCTGACTTTAAGAGATAGGGCTTCGAGAAAGAAATTAGGGAAACGACACCCTTCATAATAGACCCAAATAATATAAAGTACCTCGGTGTGACTTTAACCAAGCAAGTAAAAGATCTGTACAATAAGAACTTCAAGACACTGAGGAAAGAAATTGAAGAAGACCTCAGAAGATGGAAAGATCTCCCATGCTCATGGATTGGCAGGATTAATATAGTAAAAATGGCCATTTTACCAAAAGCAATCTACAGATTCAATGCAATCCCCATCAAAATACCAATCCAATTCTTCAAAGAGTTAGACAGAACAATTTGCAAATTCATCTGGAATAACAAAAAACCCAGGATAGCTAAAGCTATCCTCAACAATAAGAGGACTTCAGGGGGAATCACTGTCCCTGAACTCAAGCAGTATTACAGAGCAATAGTGATAAAAACTGCATGGTATTGGTACAGAGACAGACAGATAGACCAATGGAATAGAATTGAAGACCCAGAAATGAACCCACACACCTATGGTCACTTGATTTTTGACAAAGGAGCCAAAACCATCAAATGGAAAAAAGATAGCATTTTCAGCAAATGGTGCTGGTTCAACTGGAGGGCAACATGTAGAAGAATGCAGATCGATCCATGCTTATCACCCTGTACAAAGCTTAAGTCCAAGTGGATCAAGGACCTCCACATCAAACCAGACACACTCAAACTAATAGAAGAAAAACTAGGGAAGCATCTGGAACACATGGGCACTGGAAAAAATTTCCTGAACAAAACACCAATGGCTTATGCTCTAAGATCAAGAATCGACAAATGGGATCTCATAAAACTGCAAAGCTTCTGTAAGGCAAAGGACACTGTGGTTAGGACAAAACGGCAACCAACAGATTGGGAAAAGATCTTTACCAATCCTATAACAGATAGAGGCCTTATATCCAAAATATACAAAGAACTCAAGAAGTTAGACCGCAGGGAAACAAATAACCCTATTAAAAAATGGGGTTCAGAGCTAAACAAAGAATTCACAGCTGAGGAATGCCGAATGGCTGAGAAACACCTAAAGAAATGTTCAACATCTTTAGTCATAAGGGAAATGCAAATCAAAACAACCCTGAGATTTCACCTCACACCAGTGAGAATGGCTAAGATCAAAAACTCAGGTGACAGCAGATGCTGGTGAGGATGTGGAGAAAGAGGAACACTCCTCCATTGTTGGTGGGATTGCAGACTGGTAAAACCATTCTGGAAATCAGTCTGGAGGTTCCTCAGAAAATTGGACATTGAACTGCCTGAGGATCCAGCCATACCTCTCTTGGGCATATACCCAAAAGATGCCTCAACATATAAAAGAGACACGTGCTCCACTATGTTCATCGCAGCCTTATTTATAATAGCCAGAAACTGGAAAGAACCCAGATGCCCTTCAACGGAGGAATGGATACAGAAAATGTGGTACATCTACACAATGGAATATTACTCAGCTATCAAAAACAACGAGTTTATGAAATTCGTAGGCAAATGGTTGGAACTGGAAAATATCATCCTGAGTGAGCTAACCCACTCACAGAAAGACATACATGGTATGCACTCATTGATAAGTGGCTATTAGCCCAAATGCTTGAATTACCCTAGATCCCTAGAACAAAGGAAACTCAAGACGGATGATCAAAATGTGAATGCTTCACTCCTTCTTTAAATGAGGAAAAAGAATACCCTTGGCAGGGAAGGGAGAGGCAAAGATTAAAACAGAGACTGAAGGAACACCCATTCAGAGCCTGCCCCACAGGTGGCCCATACATATACAGCCACCCAATTAGACAAGATGGATGAAGCAAAGAAGTGCAGACCGACAGGAGCCGGATGTAGATCGCTCCTGAGAGACACAGCCAGAATACAGCAAATACAGAGGCGAATGCCAGCAGCAAACCACTGAACTGAGAATAGGTCCCCCGTTGAAGGAATCAGAGAAAGAACTGGAAGAGCTTGAAGGTGCTCGAGACCCCAAAAGTACAACAATGTCAAGCAACCAGAGCTTCCAGGGACTAAGCCACTACCTAAAGACTATACATGGACTGACCCTGGACTCTGTCCCCATAGGTAGCAATGAATATCCTAGTAAGAGCACCAGTGGAAGGGGAAGCCCTGGGTCCTGCTAAGACTGAACCCCCAGTGAACTAGACTATGCGGGGAGGGTGGCAATGGGGGGAGGTTTGGGAGGGGAACACCCATAAGGAAGGGGAGGGGGGAGGGTGATGTTTGTCCAGAAACCGGGAAAGGGAATAACACTTGAAATGTATATAAGAAATACTCAAGTTAATAAAAAAAAAAAAAAAAAGAAAAGAAAAAAAAAAAGAGATAGGGCTTCTAGGACAGCTTGTCATCTCATTTTACTAAAGCCAATAGTCCTTCCTAAATAGGAAACCACCACCAAAGAACAGCAATTGCTTTTTTTTTAATGTTAAAACATTTATTTTAAAGATGTGGTAGTTTACGGACAGGTAAATTTTATTTATTTATTTTTTAAAGCAGGAAGGACAGGCTGGAGAGCTGGCTTGAGACGCTTTCAGAGAACCTGAGTTCAGTTCCCTGTGCTTCCTGGCAGTTTACAACTCTCTGACACTCCAGTTGCAGGAGGTCTGACTCTGCTACAGCAAGAACAGAACTCAAACATCATCCCAAACAGCTGCTGTGAGAGCACCGCCAAAGGACCACTCTCTCTGACCCAGCAAGTATGCCCTCATTAGAAACAAAATCTGCTCGCACCTTCATCATAACATATCAGTCCTTTTACTGTGAGAAATGTTTATTTTTTATAAGCCATCGAGTCGATGGCATTTTGTTATCATTCCCACTCTTATTAAAACACACTAAACACCATTAGATCATTCAGAGCAATAAATGAAAAGTGGTTTTTATTTCTTTTCTCTTACATAATTGTGTAATTGTTAAATTGAAATATTTGTTCTTTAAACGGGCTTTGCACGTTTCATTGGTGCTTTCCCATAGACTGTCTAGCCTGTCACTCATGAGGAAAGCCGAAGAATAGAACAGTCTTGTCTTTCAAATTTGAAAACACAATGGAAATAAGCAAACATTGTCTTAAATTTAAATTGGGTTTGTCTCATTTCCAAGCCTATCCTTCCCATCCTTAATCTCTTAATTAATTACAATGGTCTAATTAGCGAGAGCTACCCAGCATCGCGATTTTCTTCCCTTACTTCCATATCTAGTAACTCTGACAGTTGTGTTGTCTGCTCCTAGGATGCTCTTAATCTATTATTGCCTTTTTATCCTGATTCCTTTGATCCTCCAGTCATGGAATTAGCAGGTCTGTGAGTGTCATTCTGGAAATAAGTGAATATAGGAAAAACTCTCACAATTGAAAAGCTAAATAAAATTAATTTCTTACTACCTATTGAAAAACTTAATAAAATATATATCTTATATTCCTGCCCAAATCAGCAAGAAAAGACAGATCTGAGAGGCAAAGGTAAAAATGCCATCTTTATTACTTCTCTTCATGCAGTTCAATGTTTTCATTTGTTCATTAGTAAAGCTTAGGAGATGTTTCTGTTTGGCATTTGGGCAACCTCTCTTCTTTCATATAACTGTTTCAGGATTTAGATTTTCACTCAAGTCATAAGCTCTTCTACTTTGTATTAGTTAAGGTCTAATGCCAAAATTAACTACCAAACTATGCTGGCTACTGTTAATGTCAATTTGACACCAGCTAGGACTATTCAGGGAGAGGGATCTTCAATTAAGTAAATGGCCTCACCAGACTGGGCTGTAGTGCATTTAGTTAGCTGGTGATTATTGCCTGAGGGGCCAGTTCATTGTGGATGGAGCCACAGGTAGGCCGGTTTTTCTGGGTAAGATCAAAAAGCAAACAACAATCTAGGAATGAGTTGGCCAGTGAGTAGTGCTTTTCCATGGACTCAGTTCCTGCTTCCGAGTTCCTGCAGTGTGTTCCTCCCTGACTTCCTCTGAAAGTAGGTTGTGATATGAAGGTGTGAAACAAAATGAAAATGTTCCTCCCTCAGTTGCCCCTGGGAATGGAGCTTTATCGCCGCAGCAGAAATCCTAACTAAGACACTAAGCTAAAACAGTGTCTACAGGGTACAGGCTTCCTGTGGCAATGTGTCTTTTCACAGACTTGATGGTGGTGCAGCACAAACTTCCTGCTTCACTAAAGAAAAATGCCTTTCTCTTCTGTCTGCATTGTGGGCAACACAAAGTAATTCCCACTCAGATATTTTTGATTCTGCCATTATTTCATTTTAAGACCATTCACATTGTTCATGCAATTCCTGCCTTGCAGACTTCCACAAAGTCAAGGTGCTACTTTCATAGTTCAAGATCAAGCTCGAGCATTAAAGAGTCCAAGGGCATTGTGGACCATGCACCAGGGTCACATTCTGCTAGTCTTTGCAAAGCGTGTTTGCTAAAGATCAAGGTTCCTTATTTTGTACAAGGTAAGTGAATAAAAATAGCCTTATGTATACCAATGAAGCCACTTGCCTGTGAACAAAGCTTCCATAATCCATGCTGATCTGCCAAGGACAAAATTCTACTCAGGCAATACTAAAGCCTTTATGATAAAGCTACCAGAAAAATTTATTCTTTCTGGTCTTTTTTCCCCCCTCAAACTTCTATCAAGTGTTTATTCAAGGTTCTCAGACCATGTGCCAGATATTAGAGTTTGGCTGAGCTCTATTGAGTAACAATTTTCTTTTCAGCATTAATTCAAAAGCATGTGAAATTCAGGAGACAGGGGAACGAAGAGTCAAACTATCTACTTTTCTGATAGTGAGGTAAAGAGACTGTGGTTCCAAAAATCTGAGGAAACGAGCTTGCTGACTCTCTTTTTGAACGCAAAAGATAGATCTACCTTGTTCAGGGGAACAGAAAAAAAATTAGTGCTGTACTAAGAGCAAATGCTATGTTGATAGTAAATATAATTTCTTAAATGAGAAACTGAAAACTCTGATAATCTGAGAAACTAATATGTTGTCGTCACATGTTGGCATCAAAGTAGATGCTCTTAGAAATGTAGAGCTGGCGTGATTATTTTTTCTTTGGTCCTCTTATTTTGATGGTGCTGATGATAACTTAACTAATCTAATTTCTTAGAATAGTATGTAAGATCGTCACTATTGAAACACCGGTTTAAAAGAAACAACCTTGTTACTCATTCAGGCCAATACTTCTAAGTGTATAGTAGGGAGTGGGGTCACATTCAGAGTAAGGGGACTACTCTAGACTACTTTTCCCTGTTGAGGTTTGGATAGTCATTTCCATGCAATCTAGTAGACAGTACTTGAACTGATTTTGGGAGTTCAATGATATAGTCACCCGGACTGAAAAAACCTGAAAGTCATTAGTTTTGAAACGGTTTAAGAACTCTCTGGGTAGGAAAACGAAATGTGCTCCCTCGTGCCCATCTATTTGAACACTTTGTCTCTGACAGGTAGCACTCTTTGGGAAGGTTATGGAACCTTGTAGGCATGTAGATTTTATGGAGGATGTGCGTTACTGGGGTTGGGCTTTTAGATTTTATGGGCTGGTCTCACTTCACACTTGAATGCGGATGTCGTGTGTTCATCCAGCTTTCTGCTCCTTGCATTAATTGCCAAATATCAGAGCTGCCTAAGACTCATTACTATGAGAATGTTTCATAATCCCTCTTTTTTGCTATCCCACAATCAAATAAAACCTTTAACTTATCATACCAGAAGGCCCATGCAGTCCTCTATAGGAATGTGAGAAGCAACCAACTGTCCTACTCTGTATAATATCTATGAACCACAGCAAGCCTCAGTATCATATGGTAACCCTAAGGGTACTTTAGTGACACATATACCATATCCATAACGAAAAGGTCCATTTCTAAATGGACCTAAGAGTACTCAACACAAAGGAAGTTGCCTGATACTGGAAATCTAATCAATTACTGAGTGAAATCGTGGATTTTGGAAAAGAACCTACAATTACACAGTACTAAACCAATATAATCCCTAACTATACTTTAAACCTATTTCCTTTACCTACAGATAAGTGTAATCCTCACTTCTCCGGGAAACTTGCTTTTACAAAAGATAGAAACCTATACAGAAGTCCACAGCCAATTAAAATGCAGAGTTGCAGAAACCAGTCTCCATGGAAACACCAACAAAACAACTCCCATAAGCACCTAAGGCTCAGGAACATTGTAGAAGAGGTGATGAAAAGATTTTAAGAGCCAGAGGATCAAGACATTTGTTGTAAGAGCATATTTGAGTAATGTCAGAAAATGTAACAATAAAGTCTCAGCAAAAGGACTACCTAAATACAATCTGGGTAAGAACAACTACAATAAACGTGCAAACGTAGGCAGGGATAAGCCCACGTGGCCTAAATCCTATGCATCAAACTACAGGGAACTAAGACTTGCTAAGAATGGGAAAAATCATCTTCCTCAGGGAAAAAACATCCATAGGGCATTCAAAACCAAGTGGTCTGACCTAAAACATACATACATTATACAGAAAGAGTAGATAACAGTGGGGAATATATATATATATACATATATATATATATATGTAACAACAATTATTGAAAAAGAGTTCATGAATTTGAAACAGAAGAAGGACAGATACATAGGAGATTTTGCAAGAAGAAAAGGGAGTAGCAGTCGATATATTTGTATTATTATGTAGATAAATGGGGGGAAAAACAACAAAACTAAAACTAGACACACACGCAAAATGCATGACATATAAACCAAATTATACAGCAAGACTTCCAAGAGGGTCATTCTTTTAAACATGCATTTAATACTAAAACATCCAAGGGCCGTGTTCATGTGTCAGAGCCTAAGGTACCATGCTAAACATAGAAAGGGCCATGAAAGAATAGGCTGTGGTCAAATTGTAATTTCCAATGTGAGTAATTATAAGCTAATTACTCAGATGGTGGCCATGTGATTGTGGTAGAAATACTGAATTTCAGATTCTGTATTTACACAAAAATAATGGATGATGAACTTACAAATTGAAATTGAGGAACATTTCCTGAGCATATTTTTCTGTGATTTTTTTGGTCCACACTTAAGGGTCATGTGAATTCTTGGCCAGAGAGATTGCTCAGTGTTTATCAACACATGCTGCTATCGCAAAGGTCCCAGGTTTGGTTCCTAGTACCCGTGTGGATCTAACAACTTTCTGCAACTCTATTTCCAGAGGATCCAAGACTCTCTATGACATCTCTGTGCACTGCTTGCACACATAGGCAACACACACACACACACACACACACACACACACACACACACTCACACACGTAAATAAACAAATCTTTAAGAACATATCATTTGTAGTCTAGGTTGTTTGGTGGAAACAGGGACATAGGTGATGCCTATTAGAAGGACTGGAGTTTTAAAATAATATTCTACATTTTTCACAGGATCTGTTCTGATTTCCTTATTTTTATGCTCTGAGATAGCAAACATCCTTCCCTTCATCAGTTTTCCTTCCACCCGCAGACACTTGCTAACTGTTGAACTCATCTTCTTCTGTCCCAGTTTACAGAAGAAGAACAGCGCTGCCTCTCTGGGTGCAGGGATGGATGAGACTCAGGGATGGCAATTTCTAACAGTCAGTCACTGACTTTTTGCTTCTAGGATAAGCATGGGACCTCTGTTTACCCAAGAAAATTTGCTATTAGTTACAGAATGATACAATATGGGAGGAGGGACACAGAGAAAAACATAACTCTGAGCTTTAACTTGGTATCAAAAGAGTCCTGCACATAGCTGTGCCTGAAGATTAGGCCCTAGATTTTTCCATTTAATAAGTTCCCTTTAGTTATGTTTCTTTTGCTTTTAGGAATAAAAGCCTTAAAAAAAAACCCACACCTTCTCTGCTGGCTATCTTTTTCTCTGGTCAATATCTGTTTCCAGATAATTGACCTTACTCTGATTACTACATTTAGAACACATTATTTTGGTCTATATTGTGGTACTTTTAGCTGTGAGGATCACGGAGACATATTATTTGCATTTAAATTGTGACCACAGCATAATAACAGCTTTGCAAGAGAAAACTGCCCTTGTAAACTACTGGATTCTCATCTAACTGGAAAGAACTTTATTTATTGACATATTGGTCAAATTGAGATTTCTACATGTCTGAAGAAAGCTCCATGAGCATAGCATATTATACAATATAGCCAGGTTGTGATAGCTAGATGTAAATACATTGGATCGTATAGTTCAGATATCCATAAACCAGGACTTCAGACACTGAGGTTAGACTGAAATCATCCTGAGTTTAAATCTGGCTCATTCTATCCTACGCCTGTGCTTTTGTTCCAGTTGCTTACCACCTGTGATTCAGTTTCTCCTTGGCAAAAGGGGGACTAGTTATTCTGAACATCTCATAGGGTAGTTATTACGTGTAATTAATGCATATAAGGAACTTAATGATTTTGCCCAGTAAGCAGTAAACACTCAATAAACATGAGCTTCTATTATGATTAGTATTTTCCTCCTGCAGCTGCCACTTCCAGTATATAATCTAATTATTCCAGGTTTCCCTTTTCTCGAATTGCCACTTGCTGGTGTCATTAACTGCAGTAATGAGTCACATACCATCAAATATAGGTTTGCATCAACTGTTCCAGTTATTAATAGAGGACAGTAGCTATGAGTGCTGGGGGCCTGGGGTTGCGGCTGAGCTGCCAAATTCTACTCGAAGATCTTAAGGTGGTGGATTTATTGCTAAATGTCAGAGCTGGTGTGAGAATTTGACTTCGATTGATGAGCAAATCTATTTTTATATGGTTATCTTATAGCTCTTAAGGTTTGCACAGCTCAGACCAGGAACACCACAGTAAATGTCAATTTGTCATAGATTTGATGTGGGCGTGTTATCTTTATTTAGATCATCAATAGAGGGATGCTAGAACTCTAACGCAATAAGTTATGCAGAAAATTTGGAAAGCCCGAGCCTGAACATGTCAGATTGACTCACTTTTAAGTCATTTGGACACGTCCTTCTAAATGAGGCTGCTAATCACAGGCAGCTCTTGTAGCCCAGTGTGCTCCCTCCATCTGCCAGGAGTGTGAGCCTTTGATGGGTTCTATGCCCTTTCTTTAGTTGATTGCTCTGCCCCATTACTGCTGACTTTAAAATATTCAAGCCACTAATGTAATATGCAGCACCTGCAGACACTGTGAAATATTAGTGGTGTGGTAATGAAAATTGACTGCCAGTGTAATGACAACAGGTGAAATTATTCACAGCGTACTCACGTAGCAGACTGAAGATATGAACCCAAGGAACATAAATGGAGCAAGTTCATGACAAATATGAAAATATCCCAAACTGCTGTAGCAATAAAAGTAAATATAATAAATCTTTCCTGCAAATATAATAAGGTTCCTAACTGCAAATGTAATAAAAGCTATCAACAGCTGCAATGTGTTTGGAACATATTATATAGCTTTACAAAGAATTATACCCCCTGCTGGTATGGCCTCAACAATGTCATGCTTTGTCTTTTTCCAATGAGTACAAATCTAGCAGTCTACATGTTACCCAGTATATATTAAGAATGACAGAGCGTTAATGCAAGCAGGTTTGAATTGAAAATGAAATGCTCAATCCAGATGTGCTCTTTGGCCACTCGGCAAGCAGAGCCAAAGGCTGTGGCAGTCCCACCAGGGGTTGAAATGCTGCCAGGAAATCTATTCAGGGAGGTGAGGAATTGATGAATAGCTGGATAACCTTTCTGTTGCTTCAATGTGGTGTTAGCATCTGACAAGTGAGCAGTTATGGCGCTGAGGGAGGGAGAGGATGAGGGATGGAGTAAGCAATGGCTGGTAGAAGATGAGGCTTGGTAACCACCACATACCCATCAGCACTATCCTACACTTTGAACCTTTCCTCCCTTTTTTTATTTCATTCGTACACAATTCAGCAGGTATTAGTAGATGTCTACTAGTTTGCAGCTGGTAATTACATTCTGGGGAGAAAGAACTACATAAAAAACTCATCATTTCCAAACTTTTGATACCCTTGAGTCCTGTAGGTGAATAATAAAGAGATGAGGTAATTCTATCACAATGAAATCAAATCCACCACCAAAGAGAGGAAAAGAATACCCACAAAAAAAATGCCTACAGCTTTAAGAGATGGAAGAACAACATCGTATTTCTCCATGTTTCCTTCTAATAGTCAACAGTTACTTTTTATTTCTACTATTTATTGACTATAACACTACGAGCTTTGTAGAAATAGGATACCAACAATAGCAATAAAACATAAGAGTGTATGCCTTGAACCTCACAAATTTACCAAATTGATGGTGCTATGAAGTACAAGTACGTTTTCCTAATTTTATTATTGTTTTCTCAAATATTATGATAAAAACATAGACCACTGCAGCCATTGAAGGAACTCGATTCTCATAGATTGTTGAAAATTGACCAGTGAGCAACCACTTCACACGCTGTCAGATGTTTTTCTTCATCATGTAAATTTAGGTATACACATGGCATATCTTTAAATCATTAATATGTTACTTTGTATCTTGTTTTTATCATAGATGTGATTTTAATGTCACTTTAAGTCAATAAATACAAAAAACTTAAAATTTTAAATACAACATGAACAATTTTTTCCCAGTTATCTAACATTCAGGTTATTTTTTTCTGTCCTTCTTTGTACTTTATTGTCACTAGAATGAGAAAACCAAGTGACCCTCCCCACTCCCCAGAAGGTGGGGACCTCTGTGGTTGAAAGGCTGGAAGAAGCTGAGGAGGAGGATGACCCCATAAGAAGAGGAGCATTCCCAAATAACCTAGACCCCTGAGATCTCCCAGACACTGAGCCACCAACTAGGTAGTGTACACCACCTGATATGAGGCCTCTGACACATATACAGCAGAGGAATGCTAGGTCTGCCTCAGTGAGAGAAGATGCACCTAACCCTCATGAGACTCAAGGCCCCAGGGAATGGGGAGGTCTAGTGGAGTGGGATTGGGGGGTGTGGACATTCTCTTGGAGACAGGGGAGGAGTATAGGATGTGGAACAGACAAAGGGTGAACTAGGAGGGGGATAATAACTGGACTGCAAGAAAATTTAATAATAATAATAATAATAATAGTAATAGTAATCGTAACAGATTTTAGTAGCTGTTCTTCACAAATAAGAAAATAGATCATATGCCAATAACCTCTAAATATAACTGTGGTATTTGAATATGCTTGGGCAATGGGAAGTGGCACTATTAGCAGGTGTGACATTATTGGCAGAAGCATGGCCTTGTTGAAAGAGTGTGTCACTGTGAGGGTGGGCTTTGGAGGTCTTCTCCTTTGCTCAGCCTTTACCCAGTGTACAAGAGAACATCTTTCTGACTGCCTGCACAATTCAGTCTTTTCCTAGCTGCCTTGGAAGCTAATTAAGATGTACAACTCTCAGCTCCTTCTCTAGCACCAATTCTGCCTGGATGCTACCATGATTCCTGCCATGATAATAATAAACTGAACCTCTGAAAGTATAAGCCAGCCCCAATTAAATGTTGTCCTTGATAAGAATGCCTTGGTCATGGTGTCTTTTCATAGCAATTAGACCCTAACTAAGCCAATAACCATTCTTGTAAAAGATATAGTATATGCAGTTTTCTAATTAATTTCATTATTTATGGGATGCAGGGGGTGTTGTGCAGATGGTGTATGAATCTTGTACCATTTCATATAAATGCATGGAGTATTGTTGTGTACTGATGTTCATGAGTGTATTTCTGTAGCCCATCTCTCATGGATACTGAGAATAAAAAGTCTATGTGTATACACATATACATTTATTTGTTAACTAGGGAGAAAATGTGTTAGTTTCATCTGCTTCATGTTTTATTTCTGGTATGAGCTTCTGTTAACCTTTGCTTCTCTAGTGAAGCTGTGGAAATAGTTTACTCAAAAGTTTTGTAAGTTCTGATATATTTCAAAGACAAAAGAGACGATCAAAGAGTTTTTCTTGACAGCACTCAAGAATGGCTATATAATTAAGTCCTCTTCTTCTTTTTAATTGCCATTCTGTATGTTCTCACACTATATGGAAGCCCTTATTTTTTTTTAATGAAAAATGGATTTAATGAATACTCATTATGTGCCACGTTATTTCTATATGACACAAAGTCCTTGTGAAAATATTCATAATTGACTCTTCAACATTGTATGCATTGACTGGGGTACAATCATGGCTTAATCAACCATTAGCAATGCACCCCAGTCAATTTAAGAACTTGAGTTATTTTAATAAAAGAAGAACTTATTTAAAAGTGCTTGGAAAGATAATTCATGTGCAAAATTTGAGGTTCAAAATGGTTTTTGTATGGCCACCAACTGGGTATTACTTAACAATAGTGAAAGTATTTTTATTGTTTTACTTTCAAGGCTCTGTCAAGTTATCATAGAAGATATGGTTACTTGAAGTTGCTTAGAGCTTAAATATCTTGTTCTGTGTCATGAGGTACTACAAACTAGAATTGAATAAAGAATACTTCCTCTATTGTACATACACACATCGTCTCCATTTAGTTTTTAATTATGTTTTTAATTGAGATAGAATTACATTACTTTTTCTCCCTCCAGCTTCTTTCAGTAGCCTTTTCTGGTGCTCTTCCAATGCCTTTCTCCTCTGATTTCAAGTTGATAGTCTCTTTTTCTTTATTTTTATTGTTACATACATACATATATGTGTGCATGTGTGTATGCATGCAAGTATGTATGTATTATGTATATATGTATGTATTTATTTATGCATACGAATGTATGCACACATGCACATGTGCGCACACGTGCGCACACACACACACACACACACACACACACACACATTTTGTCTTCTCCCAGCAGTCATACATTGCCTGTATTTCTTTGTTTAGGAGTGGAATTTTGCAAATTTGTTCTCCCTGCACGTTAACATATCCAATAATATTGCCATTTTTCTGAACACTGTGTAGCCATTTCCCAGAAAGACTATCTCATGGCAGACATTTTGGTATTCTGGTTCTTATAATCATTTTGTCTCCATTTTTCTTTTTCCTTTTTTCTTTTCTTTTCTTTTTTTTTTTTTGGCGTGTTCCACAGATTGTAGATCTGTGATGTAGATGCATGTATTGTTTAGGGCCGGGCTCCGTACTATCTGTCGGTCTTCGAATCTAAAACATATTTTTTTTTATTAACTTGAGTATTTCTTATTTACATTTCAGTGTTATTCCCTTTCTGGGCAAACATCCCCCTAATCCCTCCCCCTCCCCTTTTATATGGGTGTTCCCCTCCCCATCCTCCCCCATTGCTGCCCTCCCCCAACAATCTAGTTCACTGGGGGTTCAGTCTTAGCAGGACCCAGGACTTCCCCTTCCACTGGTGCTCTTACTAGGATATTCATTGCTACCTATGAGGTCAGAGTCCAGGGTCAGTCCATGTATAGTCTTTAGGTAGTGGCTTAGTCCCTGGAAGCTCTGGTTGCTTGGCATTGTTGTTCGTAAGGGGTCTCGAGCCCCTTCAAGCTCTTCCAGTTCTTTCTCTGATTCCTTCAACGGGGGTTCTATTCTCAGTTCAGTGGTTTGCTGCTGGCATTCGCCTATGTATTTGCTGTATTCTGGCTGTGTCTCTCAGGAGATATCTACATCCGGTTCCTGTCGGCCTGCACGTCTTTGCTTCATCCATCTTGTCTAATTGGATGGCTGTATATGTATGGGCCACATGTGGGGCAGGCTCTGAATGGGTGTTCCTTCTGTGTCTGTTTTAATCTTTGCCTCTCTATTCCCTGCCAAGGGTATTCTTGTTCCCCTTTTAAAGAAGGAGTGAAGCATTCACATTTTGATCATCTGTCTTGAGTTTCATTTGTTCTAGGCATCTAGGGTAATTCAAGCATTTGGGCTAATATCCTCTTATCAATGAGTGCATACCATGTGTGTTTTTCTGTGATTGGGTTACCTCACTCAGGATAATATTTTCCAGTTCCAACCATTTGCCTATGAATTTCATAAAGTCATTGTTTTTGATAGCTGAGTAATATTCCATTGTGTAGATGTACCACATTTTCTGTATCCATTCCTCTGTTGAAGGGCATCTGGGTTCTTTCCAGCTTCTGGCTATTATAAATAAGGCTGCTATGAACATAGTGGAGCACGTGTCTTTGTTATATGTTGGGGCATCTTTTGGGTATATGCCCAAGAGAGGTATAGCTGGATCCTCAGGCAGTTCAATGTCCAATTTTCTGAGGAACCTCCAGACTGATTTCCAGAATGGTTGTACCAGTCTGCAATCCCACCAACAATGGAGGAGTGTTCCTCTTTCTCCCCGTCCTCACCAGCATTTGCTGTCACCTGAGTTTTTGATCTTAGCCATTCTCATTTGTGTGAGGTGAAATCTCAGGGTTGGTTTGATTTGCATTTCCCTTATGACTAAAGATGTTGAACATTTCTTTAGGTGTTTCTCAGCCATTCAGTGTTCCTCAGCTGTGAATTCTTTGTTTAGCTCTGAACCCCATTTTTTAATAGGGTTATTTGTCTCCCTGCGGTCTTCTTGAGTTCTTTGTATATTTTGGATATAAGGCCTCTATCTGTTGTATGGTTGGTAAAGATCTTTTCCCAATCTGTTGGTTGCCGTTTTGTCCTAACCACAGTGTCCTTTGCCTTACAGAAGCTTTGCAGTTTTATGAGATCCCATTTGTCGATTCTTGATCTCAGAGCATAAGCCATTGGTGTTTTGTTCAGGAAATTTTTTCCAGTGCCCATGTGTTCCAGATGCTTCCCTAGTTTTTCTTCTATTAGTTTGAGTGTATCTGATGTGGAGGTCCTTGATCCACTTGGACTTAAGCTTTGTACAGGGTGATAAGCAAGGGTCAATCTGCATTCTTCTACATGTTGACCTCCAGTTGAACCAGCACCATTTACTGAAAATGCTATCTTTTTTCCATTTGATGGTTTTGGCTCCTTTGTCAAAAATCAAGTGCCCATAGGTGTGTGGGTTCATTTCTGGGTCTTCAATTCTGTTCCATTGGTCTATCTGTCTGTCTCTGTACCAATACCATGCAGTTTTTATCACTATTGCTCTGTAATACTGCTTGAGTTCAGGGATAGTGATTCCCCCTGAAGTCCTTTTATTGTTGAGGATAGTTTTAGCTATACTGGGTTTTTTGTTATTCCAGATGAATTTGTAAATTGTTCAGTCTAACTCTTTGAAGAATTGGATTGGTATTTTGATGGGGATTGCATTGAATCTGTAGATCACTTTTGGTAGAATGGCCATTTTTACTATATTAATCCTGCCAATCCATGAGCATGGGAGATCTTTCCATCTTCTGAGGTCTTCTTCAATTTCCTTCTTCAGTGTCTTGAAGTTCTTATTGTACAGATCTTTTACTTGCTTGGTTAAAGTCACACCGAGGTACTTTATATTATTTGGGTCTATTATGAAGGGTGTCATTTCCCTAATTTCTTTCTCGGCTTGTTTCTCTTTTGTGTAGAGGAAGGCTACTGATTTATTTGAGTTAATTTTATACCCAGCCACTCTGCTGAAGTTGTTTATCAGCTTTAGTAGTTCTCTGGTGGAACTTTTGGGATCACTTAAATAGACTATCATATCATCTGCAAATAGTGATATTTTGACTTCTTCTTTTCCGATCTGTATCCCGTTGATCTCCTTTTGTTGTCTGATTGCTCTGGCTAGAACTTCAAGAACTATATTGAATAAGTAGGGAGAGAGTGGGCAGCCTTGTCTAGTCCCTGATTTTAGTGGGATTGCTTCAAGCTTCTTTCCATTTAGTTTAATGTTAGCAACTGGTTTGCTGTATATGGCTTTTACTATGTTTAGGTATGGGCCTTGAATTCCTATTCTTTCCAGGACTTTTATCATGAAGGGGTGTTGAATTTTGTCAAATGCTTTCTCAGCATCTAATGAAATGATCATGTGGTTTTGTTCTTTCAGTTTGTTTATATAATGGATCACGTTGATGGTTTTCCGTATATTAAACCATCACTGCATGCCTGGGATGAAGCCTGCTTGATCATGCTTGATGATTGTTTTCATGTTCTCTCTACAACATATTTTAATCTGCTTATTTTGATGTGTATTTGTGTAGCATAAAGTCTTTTGTATTAATATTTTCTACTATTATTTATTTTTTATTTATATTCCGTGGGTTATATTCTGTGTTTCTAGCGAGGTCATAGTTTTACTGAGCTAGGCTCTTGGTCTTCTAATTCTACATAACACAGAAGTCTTTACAAGGTCCTCAACAAAGTATTTTTAAAAGTTCACTTATTTAAA
The DNA here is from genome assembly GCF_021556685.1 of Rattus norvegicus. Lineage (NCBI taxonomy): Eukaryota > Metazoa > Chordata > Mammalia > Rodentia > Muridae > Rattus > Rattus norvegicus. Next base: position 68,810,449 of record NC_141547.1, on the reverse strand, counting down.
TCTGTAAACCCCTCGTTTATGTTCAAATGTAGACATTGACTAAATCTGCTGGTTAGTTATGTTAATGAAGATAGACAAGAAAAGCTCACTCTGCAATCTGCAAGGGATATCAATGGAATCAGTAAGTAAGATATTGCACAATGCATTGGGTTAGATCATTCTTAGTGTGATCAAGTATAAAGTACTAGCAATTTAGAGATAGTCCAAAATCAGTAGGGATCATGGGATGTTCCCTTTATTGGACAAGTGTAAAGGAAAAAGAAAAAAATTGCTATGTATTCATTCCATTTTATTTGGTTCTTGTACCTTATGGAAGGCTACCTTCACAATATTGACTGCTTACCACATTTCATTTTCTTATAGTAATTGTTCTGTGATAAGAAAATGAACCCTCTGTTTTTTATCTTAGTGAAGGAAGCTGACATAGGATATGATTCCCTCTGCATGATGGGAAATAGGACCATATATCATAAGAATATAGGAAGATAGTTTCACCTTATTATTAAATTTACTTATTTATTTACTTTTCAACTCAATATCTGCCCTTTGCATGTTACTCCCCCCCACACTAACACTGGGGGAAGTGAGGATGGGAAGGGTAGCAGGGTGAGGAGAGATCATATGTAGGGAGAGCAGGGGAGAGAAAAGAAAGATAGGGGAAATCTTAGAACATGCCAGAGACCTAGAATTGGGGGAGCCCCGAGAGGGTCTTTGGGGAAGACATTAGCTGAGGTGCCTAGCAGTGGGAGATAGAGGTCCTGGAGTAGCCACTCCCTGTAGCCAATCAGAACTTTCAGTGGAGGGATAAGACCAGCAATTCACCAACAAAACCTTCACATATTTTTCAATTCTTAGCTCCAACATGTTTCAGCATCATGGCATCTCTTTACATACATCTCTCTAGGCTCTGCTAATTCTATTTGTTCTGCTTATTCTATTTGATCTAGTATGCTTTCCCATGGGTGTTTTCTTCTCATCCTTCACATATCACTACACATTTTAATATATCTAACTGGATTTCCAATATCCCCGTACTTGCGATATGATTTACTATGTATCATTAACAAACCTCACAGCAAAATTAGTTTTGTGTTACCCAATCTCTTCCAAATAGACAAAAAAAATTATGACAAAAGCCAGTTATACTATTTGCATAGAATAAAAGGAAGGAAATACATTTAAATAGGAGTCTTATTGGAGATGGAAAGGAAGCAAAAGCTTAAAGCAACACTCAGAAGTTGGAAAAGAGAACAGCTGTTGATTTCTTCACTACCATTGTAAAAGAGAGGGGTCATGTTTAATGGACAGCTCTCTGGTTTGGGGGAAACAGCCAAGGATAGTGATACCTTTGCATGAGATGGGGAACACAGATGGAGTGGTATATTGCAGGGTGGTTGATTAGCAATGCTGCATGACATCTGAGAAGGCACAGGTTGGGATGCAAATGCATCCTGGGTAGGCAGCAGTAATGTGATTTGCATCCACACCCACTCTGCCTGCAAAGCCCTTCCTCCCATTCTTCAAGTTGGTAATTAGGGCCTGTTTTTAGAGTTTGACCCTGGGCCCCTGTCCTCTGGGAGCCTCTACTAACCTGTGCACTGGATGAAAGCTCTCTCCTGTGAGCATATTCTGCTTCTTTCTGGCATAGGGCTCATTGTATCATACTGTCTCTGAGGAGATTGCAACATTTATTTATTTTTTGATGAAGACTTATGGAATCAATAAGACTGGTCTCTATAAAAAGAAAATAAATTGTTTGGTTCCACAGCACTAAGAATTAGCTCTCACTGTAAAAATAGAAAGGAAACAATATGCCCTGACAACTCGGAAAGCACAAATCTTTATTAAGGCCAGATGGATTTTTTTTCCCCTTTCTCAAATCAAGGCCTGACATGACTTAGCCCTGAAGAAAACATTTTACTTTTAATTTCTATTCTTCATTTCTGAATTGTAAGAGTTAGGTCTTTCTCAGATTACTAAACCAAATTTGTTTATCATTATTATTTTTTAGGGATCTAGCTTTATGAATTTCCTCACTATTTAAAATGAACTTCAGTACTCAAAACCTACAGATAGCTTCTAACACTCTCTCTCTCTCTCTCTCTCTCTCTCTCTCTCTCTCTCTCTCTCTCTCCCTCAGAAGAGATATATCAGGTTAGTCTTACTTTAGAACTCAACCATTCTGGGAAAAAAGATTTTTTGATTTCCGTAATCAAAAAATTTGAAGTGACACTTGCAGAAGGATTGGTCTACTCTGGGTGTTAAAACTTCATTGTCACAGTCTTGTGACCATCTGCCTGGTTTTAATTACTCTCTACAACAGGCAAGTCACATTGTTCAGAGGAGCTTTGGAAGAGAGATTATTCACAATAAGGGAGCATTCATTCAAACCAGACATTTAACATCTAGATAGAGGTTTTTATATATGCCAGCTCTAAAGAGGATATTATAGGGATCCAAGATAAACATACATTTAAAAAATCCTTCACTAAATATAGCTGGGTAATTGATGTTCTACAATGGTTCAGAATTCTCATCTTTCCTTTTCATAATGTATATTCTGTTGAGAGTGATATAGGCAGTTTCTACTCCATACTTATGTGGTAACAATGAGAACCATAGAATTCCAGTCTATCCCATAGTCGCAGTGATGGGCCACAAGCAGATGCCAGGCTGATGAGCCTTACTCCATTTTTCTGTCTACAGTCTCTTTCTCTGGAAGATGCTGGTACCTGCTTCCTGAATGTGATGAAGCTCTAACTTACATCTGGGCGGCAGCTTTTCACATAATGGCTTCTCTTGGTTGTATCACTATAGTATATAAGGGGATTTAAACTCTTGCCATCACAGAGATCTATGTATCTGCCAGCTATTGATCCTGTTTACAGAAAGGCACAGACAGCCTCAAATGTGCTGAGTGAGTAGATTTCTTTAAAAACACAATTGTGTTTCTTTGATTAGGGACTCTGGTACAGTAATTACTTTTCTTCAAAAGAAAGTTCTTAGCCCATCACACTGGTAACAGACCTAATAAAGGCGAATGAATCCCTGAAGTTATTGGAGCTGATCTTCTAGCTGATAGAAGCTATTTCCTTCAGTGAGAAAAAGGAACACATCTCTGGCCTTTATTTGCTTGTTATAAAATTCAAATGAAGTTGCAGTTTGCTATGAAACCCAGCATGCTCTGCTTCCTTCAAGCATTTCTAAGTGTACTTACAAGTACTTTGATTTTGAGTCAATTACCCATTGAGCTTTAATTTGTTGTCATTGTTGTTTAGGGGAATAAAAAGTCTTATACTATCATGTATGTTGGTTACAGTGAGTATAAGAAATACTGAGAGTCCACCATCACATTGCTAATACAAACCATGTGGGGTCCAGCAGCCTTAACATGCCTTACTATGAATATCATCTCAGAGTAGGATTTTGTTCTCTTTTAGCGGTACATTGGCCAAGGATCTTGGACTATTTGAGACAAAGAAAAACTGATAGTGCAGGACAAAGAGAAGCCATTTGAAACAGCTATTGCGGATTATGTCTGGAGGCTTCTCTCCTAAATTCACAAAAATGCCTCATAGCCTTGACCCAGTCACAATTAATTTAACAAGGTATTTTTGTCCTGTAATTATTCCATGATGGTCAGTGTTTAAGTCTAAAGATCATTGTAATACAAGTTAATATTCTTTTATATGTCCACCATGAATCAAGCCCTGTCCAAGTGTTCTCATTTTCATGAGCTTATGTTATCTTCTCTACAACTCTATGGGGTAGGGACTTATGTTAGCACCATTTTTGGGGCGAAGCAATCCAAGGAAGAAAGATATTGGTTAAACTTTTCTTCGTATTTTTAAGACCAAACAAAGATGAAGGCATCAACACAATTAATAGGAAGGGTGGATTTAAATCCAGGGTGGGGAGCTCAGCCTTGTTCTAGGAATTATCCTAAAGTACTTATCACATGCAGATAATGGCCTTGAGTGACAGCCTGGGATCCTAAACTTGACAAGTGTCAGCACTTGAAGATGTAAAGAAAATGAGTGGGAAACTCTGGCCCCAGAAGGCAGAAAACTGCAGATGCAGTCATTCTGGGCTTCAGACACATAGCAGTGGGGCTGCAGAGTCGAACAATGGACATTTATCTTAATGTTCTGGAGGTCAGAAGTAAAATACCTGTTGTCACGTTGGGTTTCTCTGGAGTCCATTTTACTCAATTCGAAGACAACCACCTTGCTATGCCCTCACATGGTCCTTCTGCTGTATCAGCACACTTCCTGCCATCCTTTTTCCTTCATACAGATTCCAGTGTTATTGGATCAACTTACTTAAATATATTTTAAAGACCTCTGTTGTTAAATACAACTACTTTGCAAGTTATGACTCTTAACCAGTGAATTGTGGGGGAATACATTTTGGCCACAGGTGCCATCGCACTCAGCTTGAAGGTGAAACATCAATCAGATAACTTAGACTCTGAGGTAGGAACAGACAATCCTAACACCTCAGTGACATTACATCATTCTTTTGTTTCATTTGCCTGATCTTTGCAGAGTCCGTCTTAATGGTGTCTCTTTCCTGTATTTCTTCACAGGCATAGGAACTCAGAGACTTATCTTGACAAATGTTCCCTCCTTCCCCCCTTCCAACATAATATTTTTATTTGGGAATTTCATATAATACATCTGGATCCCGTTAACTTCCCAGTCCTTCCAGGTGCAACCCCTCACCCTTGTGAGCCCCTCAACCCCCCCTCCCCCGCAAAGAAGTAAAAAAGTATCCTTAATTTTGTTTAAGGAGCTGGTCACTGGGAATTTGACCATATGAGTATCTGTCCTGCTTTGGCACATGTTCCTCCCTTGGCACAATATGAGAAAAAGAAACACAGGGCATTATGTGCTATGTTTTTTAAAAATATTATCAAAGCACATGCACACGCATGTGTGTGTACACACATGCACATACACAATTAAGATTATGTTTTTTTATATCCTAACTTCAGTTTTCCCTCTCTCCTCCCATCCCAGCCCTCTCTACTACCTCCCCACCCCATCTACTCCTCTGTTTGTCTTCAGAAAAAGGCAGGCCTCCCACAGAAATCAACCAGACATAGAATATCAAGTTGCAGTAAGACTTCCCTCATATTAAGCCTGGAAGAGACAACGCAGTATGAGGAAATGGATCTCAAAAGCCACCAAAGAGCCACAGACAGCCCCTGCTGCCATGGTTAGGAGTCCCGCAAGAAGACCAAGCTACAAAACCATAACATATCTGCAGAGGCCCTAGGTGTGTCCCATGCAGGCTTCCTGGTTAATGGTTCAACTTTTGAGAATCCCTATGAGTACAGGTTAGTTGATTCTGTGATTTGATGTGATGTGATGTGATATGATGTGATGGGAGGCAGGGCAGGGTGGGGCGGGGCGTGTGTGTGTGTGTGTGTGTGTGTGTGTGTGTGTGTGATGTTCTTGACCCCCGTGGCTCCTACAATCCTTTCTCCTCTTCCTCTGAAGGATTTCCTTGTGTTTGGCTATGGGTCTTTGCACCTGTTCCTATCAGTTGCTGGATTAAGCCTCTCTGATGACGATTGAGCTAGGCACAATCTATGAGAATAGCAGAGTATTATTAGACATAATTTCATTGACACTTTTACTCATTTTTATTTTTAACCTTTATTTTTTGCCAGTTGTGCTTGGTTCTATCTTCAGTCTCTGGGCTATTCAGCCTCTGGGTCCTGGCCCTCCAAGCAGTGTCAAGAGTGGGCTCGATCTCCTGGCATGGGTCTTAGGCTGGACTAGTTATTGTTTGAACACTTTCACAAATCCTATGCCACCTTTATGCCAGCACATTTCGTAGGTAGGACACATTGTAGACTGAAGATTATATGGCTTGATTGGTGTCTCATTGCCTTCACTCATTTCCAAGTCTTGCCTGGTTATAGAAGTCCACTTTAAATTAACTCTGTATCCCCTATTTCTAAGAGTCTTAGCTAGGGTCACCCTCATAGATTACTGGGAGTTTCCACTGTACTAGGTCTCTAGCTCATTCTCAAGATGCCCACCAATTCCAGCTGTCTCTCCTCGTACTGGTACTCTTTTTCCTTTTATCCCTAGGGTAGGGGCAGGGAGGGGCTGGAAGAGGAGAAATTGGGTCACAGGTGATGTATTCGTTTTTAAAGAGTCCACTTCCTTTTCTTGTTTCAGTGACTCAAACAATAATAGCATGGCTATGTTTAAATTGAAGCAAGATGGAAAGTACAGTTATACTACTATGTGCCTGTAGATATCACAGGTGTGTGTGTATGTGTGTGTGTGTGTGTGTGTGTGTGTGTGTGTGTATGTGTGTGTGTGCGCGTGTGCGTGTATGTAGGTTTTCTTTTGTGACATCTGCAGCCCACGAGGCCTGAAATATACTATGTGGCTTAGGTTGGCCTTAAACTTAATCTCCTGGTGATATTCTTTCTCCATTCTCTTGAATGCTGGGGTCATGAGGGGGCAATGACTGAGAGGAGCAAGGTTAAGATATGTGTTATAGTTTTGGTGGGGTATTGGAGTTCTGAAGGTATAGTTCTAAAAATGTGGCTATTGGTTTAGTTTTGACAGAGGCTTAGAGAGTTAATTCTTTACTTTAAAAAGCAAGATATTGGTCGTTTCCGACCACAAGTAATAAAAGCCAGTATTTCACACCTACCCCATATGATTATGGAAACCACCCCATTAGCATTTTTAGGCTCATCCGAACAGTTACCTAGCAACAACTAGGTCGGAGTCTGCCTTGCTATCAAAGGACTTCCCCTTTTCTCCCTCTTTTTTTTTCCTCCCTCTCTGGACTCTTCCTCCCTCTCTGTCCCCTCCTCTCTCCTCCTCTCTGTCTCACCCAGCCAGCCTCTTCTCTCTCTCTCTCTCTCTCTCTCTCTCTCTCTCTCTCTCTCCCCCCCTTCCACCTCCTCCTCCTCCTCCTCCTCCTTCTTCTTCTTCTGTTTCCTCTCTTTCTCTATCTCTACTCCCTTTTTAACCCTGCCCCCCTTCTAATGCCCACAAATAAACTTCATTTTATAGAAATCCCATCTTGTGGCTGGTATCTCAGGGGGGAATGCTTCAGTATGGCCCATTAAGACACCCCCTCCTGCCACATTTTATAAAACATATCAACTCCTACCCCCAGACTACTGGGGGGTGGTATTAAGGGGGTGTAGTGCTACAAGTTAGTGAAGTTCACTACTTCACTCAGCTGTCAGAGTTTCCCACATCTCTTTGTTTACTAAAACAATACAACATTCACTCCCTCTCCAAACTTGCTCATTTTCTCACTGTGAGAAAAGGAAAACTGTACCAAGGTTTGCCATACTATGCACCAGTGCTCCTGTTTCAGTTGACAAACAAACAAACAAAAAGAGATTTTATATCAGAGAAGTCAATAACAGGAGAGAATACAGACCAGAATGAAGAGAGTGGCTGACAGAGCCTTCACATCTGCAAAGAATTCTGCCAAAATGCCCACACCATTGACAACTCAGCAACTTACAGATTGAGAAAAAAATCTTCACTAACTCTACATGATAGAAGCCTTATATCCAAAATATATAAAGAATTCAAGAAGGTAATCACACACACACACACACACACACACACACACACACACACACACACACACACACACAAACCAATTTAAAAAATGGGGGATAGAACGAAACCGAGAACTCACAACAGAGAAATCTCAAATGGATGAGAAGCACCTAATGGAATTTTCAAAGTCCCTAGTGATCAGGGAAGGGCAAATCAAAACAATCCTGAGATTCTACTTTACACCAATCAGAAAGGCTAAGATCAAAACCTCAGGTGATAACACATGTTGGTGAGGATGTGGAGAAAGAGGAACACTTCTCCATTGCTGGTGAGATTGGAAACTGGTACAACCCCTCTGGAAATCAATTTGGAGGTTCCTTAGAAAATTGGAAATAGATCTACCTGAAGATCCAGCAATATCACTCTTGGGAATAAACCCAAAAGATGCCCCACCATGCCACAGGGGCACATGTTCCACTACGTTCATAGCGACCTTAATCATGATAGCCAGAAGCTGGAAAAAATCCAGATGTCCCACAACAGAAGAATAGATACAGAGAACGTGGTTTATTTACACAATGGAATACCACTCAGCTATTAAAAATGAAGACATCTTGAGTTTTTAAGGTCAATGGATGGAACTAAAAAATATTATCCTGAGTAAGGTAACTCAGACCCAAAAGGACATGCACAGTATGTAATCACTAATAAGTTGGTATTAGTGCCCCCCGCCCCGCGTCAAATACAGAATACCAAAGATATAGTCCATAGAACTCAAAAAGCTGAAGGGCCCAAGTGAGGACACCTCAGTCTCACTTGGGAGGGAGAAGAAAGCAACCACAATGTGGGAGGGAGGGAAGAACGGGAGAGGGAAAGGGAATAGGGGTGGGGGTAGAGGGGAACATGATCTGGTATGAGTTGCGGGGGGGAAAAGGACTGAGGGCCAGCAGAAAGAGTGGAAACAGGCAACCTCAGGAGGTAGGAGGTTGGTTATGTCCCAGAGACCTGGGATGCAAGAGACTCTTTGGACTCAAAGGGAGGGACCCTAGATGAAATGTCTCATAGTTGGGAGAGGAGCTTGTAGAGCCCATCTTCAGCAGAAAGACAGGACACCAAGGGAGGGATGGGATTGCTGTCCCATAGTCAAAACTCTGATCCATAATTGTTCTTGTTTGAAAGAACTGCAGGCATGGAAATGGAGAAGAGCCTGAGGAAAAGAAGGTCCAGTGAGAGACCCAAAGTGGGATCCAGTTCAAGGGGAGGACCCAAGACCTGATACCATTACTGAGGCTATGGAACAGTCACAAAAAGGGACCTATCATGACTGCCTTCTGAAAGACCCAACAAGTAGCTGAAAGAGTCAGATGCTGATATTTGCATCCAACAATGAACAGAAGCTTTTGACTCCTCTGGTTGAATTACGGGAAAGCTGGAAGAAGCTGAGGAGGTCAACCCTGTAGAAAGACCATCAGTGTCTTTCTGGACCCCGGAGATCTCTCAGACACTGGATCACCAACCAGGCAGCAAACACCACCTGAGATGAGGTCCCCAGCACATATACAGCAGAGGACTGCTGGGTCTGGGTTCAGTCAAACATGCACCTAACCCTCAAGAGACTGGAGGCCCCAGGGAATTTAGAGGTCTGACGGGTGGTCTGGTGGGATGGGGTAGGGTGGGTGGGTGGGAACATCCTCGTGGGGACAGGGTAGAGGGTGGAAGTGGGGAGGGGGAGAAGGTATGGGATGAGGAACAGTTAGAGGGGTGGACCAGGTGGGGAGTAAAATCTGGAGTATAAAAATGAATGAATGAATGAATGAATGAATAAATAAATAAGCAGACTGAAATATTCAGTACAACAAATCATAAATACCACAATTTGAAGAAAGCATGTGGAAACATTCAGCTAGGCGTGTTACAGTCTGCATACATAAGCAGAGAAGCACATTGGGCTTGCTGGCTATGGCCAACCTCAAAACTGGTGAAACATACTGATTTTAATAGCCAATTTCATTGTTGTTTCGAGGCAGTAAAATACGTTTGCAATTATGTACCTTCAAGCATTCTTATGGAAAATTACTTTTTCTTAACATAATGACCTTTGAAGTTGTGGTAGTACTTGATTTTAATTTCAAAACTATTTATAGCACTAACAGTCAGTGCCATAAGATTTAGAACTTTTATTTTTTTGCCTTTTTTCCACAAGTCTGTAGTTTTTATATCAAAATCTCTACTTAATTTTATTTTAAAATAGTGCAGCTACTATAAAGATGGCAAAAGAGAGAAAAGTAGAATATTCCCTATGTCTAAATATTTTACAAAATAGAAACATGAACATAAGAAATACTTTTCAAAAGTTAAAAGGATTTATTTAGGCAGTTTAAAAATTATTGTAACAATAACAGCATACTTATATAAAATAACAACTGGATAGGAATTGCTCTAAAAGAAATGGTTTGATCTGCTACAGCAATCATAAAAAATAACTAGCTAGTGTGAATTTAACACACACATACACACACACACATTATATATAAGAAATGAAATGGGAAAATTTATATTTTTTTCTGAGGGGAATAAGTGATTGTTTAAATAACAGAGCACATTACAGTAAAACTCAGTAGAAGTTTTAATTCCTATATAGTCAATTTATAAATACACCAAGATTGTAAAAAACATACAAATATATCCTCTGAAGCAAAAATAGCTTGAATAAAATGAAAGATAAAAAAATACACACAGTAAACTACAAATTGTAGCTTGGCTAGAAACTCAGTGTAATTAACATGCTTTGCTAATGGACGAGTATGATAATCAGGATGGAGACAGCATAGTGTGGGAACTGGCAACTTAACAGGGAGAACAATAAGAATGCAGGCTTGGCTTTTGCTGCAGCTGACCTCTGACCTCTGTCTATAACTCTGGTGACTTGGTTATTACCGGCTACCATGGCAAACATGAAAACTGATAAAGCACCTTGTAGTAATAATGATGTGCTTCTCTGTCTTTTGCTGTTCTTCATAACTCACTTGTCAGAAATGACCCCAATGGCAAGGTCTGAGAATTGGAATTGTGCCACAGGCCTGGAAATCAGGGTTCAGTGGCAACGGCATCTATATACAGATAGAAGCTGAAGAAGAGGGCAGCAACATCAGAATATACACAGTTTGGAAATGAAGTTGCTAACATATTTTGAGATACACTATTGAAATTTATATGTGTATACTGCCCTGTGTGGAACTCTTACAAAATAGCTAATGAATCATTCATTAGTGCTGTTATAGACCCTGAAAATAGTCCAGAAAGGAAAACAAAACAAACAAATCTGCCACATTTTCTTATTGAGACACAAATCTTAAGGAACACTAGTGCCTATCTGATCTCATGGATCAGAATTTATCCCTAAAACTCATGGCTATTACTAAAAGCATCAACAATTTCATGTAATTGCACACTCCTATAATCCCTGCAAAGAAATTGGAAAGTACTGCAGCCCTCCAGTGTGTGTGTGTGTGTGTGTGTGTGTGTGTGTGTGTGTGTGTGCCTTCATAGTGCATGGACCAGAGAACATTTCAAAATGTGACAGCAATAGAGAAAGTCACAAAGCACGTGACTTACTTTCCCTCACCTTCTTGTGAGAAGTAGAATCATAAAGAAATTCTCACTTATCTTGTCTAAAGGCCAATAGATTTGTTCTAGAGAGACCTTGTTCCATAACCAAGCACAAAGCAAACTCAAGCAGTATTACAGAGCAATAGTGATAAAAACTGCATGGTATTGGTACAGAGACAGACAGATAGACCAATGGAACAGAAATGAAGACCCAGAAATGAACCCACACACCTATGGGCACTTGATTTTTGACAAAGGAGCCAAAACCATCCAATGGAAAAAAGATAGCATTTGTAGCAAATGGTGCTGGTTCAACTGGAGGTCAACATGTAGAAGAATGCAGATCGATCCATGCTTATCACCCTGTACAAAGCTTAAGTCCAAGTGGATCAAGGACCTCCACATCAAACCAGACACACTCAAACTAATAGAAGAAAAACTAGGGAAGCATCTGGAACACATGGGCACTGGAAAAAATTTCCTGAACAAAACACCAATGGCTTATGCTCTAAGATCAAGAATCGACAAATGGGATCTCATAAAACTGCAAAGCTTCTGTAAGGCAAAGGACACTGTGGTTAGGACAAAACAGCAACCAACAGATTGGGAAATATCTTTACCAATCCTACAACAGATAGAGGCCTTATATCCAAAATATACAAAGAACTTAAGAAGTTAGACCACAGGGAGACAAATAACCCTATTAAAAAATGGGGTTCAGAGCTAAACAAAGAATTCACAGCTGTGGAACACTGAATGGCTGAGAAACACCTAAAGAAATGTTCAACATCTTTAGTCATAAGGGAAATGCAAATCAAACCAACCCTGAGATTTCACCTCACGCCAATGAGAATGGCTAAGATCAAAAACTCAGGTGACAGCAAATGCTGGTGAGGACGGGGAGAAAGAGGAACACTCCTCCATTTTTGGTGGGATTGCAGACTGGTACAACCATTCTGGAAATCAGTCTGGAGGTTCCTCAGAAAATTGAACATTGAACTGCCTGAGGATCCAGCTATACCTCTCTTGGGCATATACCCAAAAGATGCCCCAACATATAACAAAGACACGTGCTCCACTATGTTCATAGCAGCCTTATTTATAATAGCCAGAAGCTGGAAAGAACCCAGATGCCCTTCAACAGAGGAATGGATACAGAAAATGTGGTACATCTACACAATGGAATATTACTCAGCTGTCAAAAACAATGACTTTATGAAATTCATACGCAAATGGTTGGAACTGGAAAATATCATCCTGAGTGAGGTAACCCAATCACAGAAAAAACACACATGGTATGCACTCATTGATAAGTGGCTATTAGCCCAAATGCTTGAATTACCCTAGATTCCTAGAACAAATGAACCTCAAGATGGATGATCAAAATGTGAATGCTTCACTCCTTCTTTAAAAGGGGAACAAGAATACCCTTGGCAGGGAAGAGAGAAGCAAAGATTAAAACAGACACAGAAGGAACACCCATTCAGAGCCTGCCCCACATGTGGCCCATACATATACAGCCATCCAATTAGACAAGATGGATGAAGCAAAGCAGTGCAGGCCGACAGGAGCCGGATGTAGATCGCTCCTGAGAGACACAGCCAGAATACAGCAAATACATAGGGGAATGCCAGCAGCAAACCACTGAACTGAGAATAGGACCCCCGTTGAAGGAATCAGAGAAAGAACTGGAAGAGCTCGAAGGAGCTCGAGACCCCTTATGAACAACAATGCCAAGCAACCAGAGCTTCCAGGGACTAAGCCACTACCTAAAGACTATACATGGACTGACCCTGGACTCTGACCTCATAGGTAGCAATGAATATTCTAGTAAGATCACCAGCGGAAGGGGAAGCCCTTGGTCCTGCTAAGACTGAACCCCCAGTGAATGTGATTGTTGGGGGAAGGGCAGCAATGGTGGGAGGATGGGGAGGGCAACACCCATAAAGAAGGGGAGGGGGAGGGATTAGGGGGATGTTTGCCCGGAAACCGGGAAAGGGAATAACACTCAAAATGTAAATAAGAAATACTCAAGTTAATAAAAAAAGAAAAGAAAAGAAAAGAAAAGGCTAGGTGAAACAGAAAAGTGTTGCTAATGCCCCTACGTTCTTAAATCTTAATATGAAATACTTATTTGATAGACCACTACAATGATTTGTGTGTATTTTTCAGTCTAGTTTTATATTTGATATTTTAATGAAGTTTTGATTGTATGTGAAGTTAACTATGAAGTACAGACTTTTCCCAGAATGCAGACTCACCTTCAGTCCACGTCCTTCACATACACAGCACCACTGATGGGCCTGCCCTTACCTCATCATCGTCTCTCATCCACAGCTTCCACAGTGTTACCTCTTTCCCTCAGATCTTCTCTGCATGTTGACAAATATTTGGCACAGTGGTTCTAACACATTATCCCCAAGGAATTTTACTGTCCTAGAAAACTGCTATACTCCATGTATCTGTCCTTCCTTGCACACTCCCCACCCGGCCACACACATACTGTGGACTATAGCAATAAGTGAGCATCTTCCTGACCAGGAAGGTTTGCTGCTTCTGCCACTGATAAACATCTTATGTGATTACAGTTGGTCTCTTTTTTCTAGTTTAGGAAGAAGCACTACCAATGGGACCTTTCATCATAAATTTTAAATTCCATATGTAATGGTAAACCTTTTGTTTGTTCGTCGTCAGAGCCTCATAGGTACATACTGTCTCACAAAGTAACCATTTCAAGAGTGTCGTTCTTCTCATACAGAGGTGTGTTTGAGGCGTTATTTTCTGCTCTAGTATTTATATAGACATGCTGCAGGGTATCATTGTGTTACATTCTTTCCTATTCCTTCAGGAGTGTTAACCTGTCATAACTGACTTGATTTACAGTAAGTCCTCAAGATGGGTAGTATAAACTTTCCAATTTATTTCTTCAATATCGAAATGGCTATTCTGAGTCTTTGTCTCTGCATATAAACTCTAGGGAAAGTTGCCGATATCCATAGATCAAGGGTGGAAATTGGTTATAAATATATTGAACCTACAGATGGGCTTGGAAAAAGCTGACGGCTTATTGGTACTGAGTTTTCCTGTCTACGGCCTTGAAATAACTCTTCATTCATTTAGTTCTTTAATTTCCTTCAAGTGTTTTATATTATTTTCTTATTCAATTTACACATACACATATGTACATGACATTGCATTTTAAATTTCAAATTCCTCTTGAATAGGGATGTTCTCAACATCCTTTTGTGACTTACGTTCTTTCAATAAGAATTAGATAGGTCTAAGAGTCAAATCTGAAAATACATGACACTGTAACTTTCTTTAATTTTAGAGTCAGGAAACATGACATTCCATTGCATGGAATAAGCATTCTGGTTCACCAAGTATAAGAGAAAAGCAGAAAATCGTAGAAACAACAACAACAAAAAGTAGATTAGTCATTTCAAAGTGACTTTCACTGCATGGTAAGGATTAGGAAATAGGAGAGCTGAAAAATATCAGATTATTTATCACCATATTGTGTGTGAGTGTGTGTGTGAGTGTGGTGTGTGTGTTTGTGAGTTCTATGAGTGTATGGTGTATATATGGTTGTATAGTGTATGTATATATTTGTACATTGGATATATGTGCTTGTTTGATGTATCTGTGTGTAAATAGTATGTGAATGCTGTGTATGCATGCATGTCTTGTTTAAGAATTAAATCAGAATGAATCTCATTACTTTGCAAATTAGAATTGACCTCCTGGAAAGTTGGCTATTTTGTCTCTAATCCCAATTTTTAGAAGTTAGGTGGAGAGCTCAGTTTAGCACGGTGGCCTGGAGCTTCAGTAAAAGCGACTCAACTGTGAGTATTGCTCTATTGTATTGTGCCCAAAGGTAGAGTTTTAGTAAACATTATTGGTTTCTTGTAATTTTATCTGACAATCTTATTTTTAATTTGTTTTATCTCTTTATTTCTGTAGTATAGTTATCAGTATCAGTATGGTTATTTCATTATTTTAACCTAAGAATTTGTCCAAAGTTAAAAAAAATTATACTGAGTTTTGCAAGTGACTCATTTCTGTTTTTAATCTTTAAAGTAATTTCTACCCATTTTGTTTTATCACACTGTTTTATTTCACTTTTATGTACTTTTTGCCTTACATGACCTCTTAAAATATTCTCATGTTTTCTCTCTCATTTTGTCTATTATATATAATATATATTATATAATGCACAAAATAATTATTAGTATGTGAACTCCTCCCATCATAGCATAAGTGACTATCCATGAGGGATCAAAAAGGCCTTTTAATATTGTCCCATTAACGAGACGATTACCTTTAGGAGAGTAAGGGGACATAAATCAAGACAATTAGAGGGCCCACATGGATCCCAATTGCTCATAATGGTATCATATTGGAATCTGAGGGGATCCCTGTTAACATAGGGAGTAAAATTGGAAGAATCATGTGAGGTAAACCTCTACTACCACACAGCCCCATCTGCTTTGATATGGTTGAGGATGCGTACATGACAAAATGTGGTCATAGCGTTTGCTACAACTGTATTCATCAGAGTTTGGAAGACAATAATAGATGTCCCAAGTGTAATCATGTTGTGGACGATATTGACCTCCTTTACCCTAATTTCCTGGTGAATGAACTCATTCTCAAACAGAAGCAAAGATCTGAGGAAAAGAGGTTCAAATTGGACCCCTCAGTGAGTAGCACCAATGGGCATAGGTGGCAGATTTTTCCAGACTTTCAGGGAACTGATCAAAATAACCTTGATTTGGCCAATGCCAAACTCATGTTGGAATTACTAGTACAGGCCGGCAGTGCTCACAAGGAATAGGAAGTTCAAGGAAAATGGATATGTGAGGGACCCATGGAAAGCAAGGCAGGGGTAAGACATGATATGCTTGGGGGATCCTCGAGGATTTGTAATCAATAAAAGAAATGTGATGCCATAAGTTAGAAACCCCCCCTAAATCTCGCGTGGGGTGAGCTGGGTCAGAAGGGCTAGGGAGTGAGAAACCTTGGACAGTGCCACTAGATGACCAGCTTGGAGTGACACAGATCCTGCGAGCATGTGAGAAACAATGCAGCAAGCTCATCTGAGTACTGCTGCAAGCTCCGCCCACGTCTCCATTGGTCCCAAGAAAGTATTCTAAACGGCAGTTCCTGGTTGGCTAGCGCTGTTTGCACCAGCAATCCTTGTTCTCTCAGGTAGTCCTCAATTAGGTCCTCCTGCCTGAATGCTGGTTTCACAGGCAGTCCTCAATTAGGTCCTCTTACAGGAGATGCTTCTGTAGCAGCATGGGCTTCAGCGTTTACACAGAGGCAGCCCGGCCGTTCCTGGTATAGCAGAGACAGAGAAATCTCTGAATATAAAGCCTACCTGATCTATAAAGAGAGTTCCAGGACAGCTGGGCCTAATTAGAGGAACCCTGTCTCCAAAAACAAAAACAAAAACAAGCAAGAAAGATCATAGTTTAATTGCTTCATTATGTTGTTTCAATTTTTCCCTTTTCTTTGTACAAGCCCTCCAGTGGACGCCGTTCTTAGTCTCAAATTCACAGCTTCTTTTCTTAAAAAACAAACAAAACAAAACAAAAACAAAACAAAAACCTAGTGTGTGTGTGTGTGTGTGTGTGTGTGTGTGTGAGCGTGTGTGTTTTGCTATATACACATAAATGCAACATGCTCAGTTATGTATCCCCTTACCCCCACCCCACAACACACCAGGGTTGACCATTTTGCCTTGATTAACCAGTTGATGTGTTCTTTCCCAGGGGCAGTCTATTTGTCTCAGCATCCCTTAGTTCCCTTTGGTTCTCTGACTAGTTTTGAGGTTTCTTGAGCTTTCCCACGCCCACACTGCCCTGTCCATTGCTGTTCTTGTTCAAGTCTTGTTTAGGCTTTGCTGTTGGAGCGACTGCATAGGTACAGTTTCTCTGACATTTAGGAGACACAGTCTCATAGCAAACTCCCTGTTCTTCTAGTTCTTAGAATAATTTTTTCTGTCTTTGTTAATGTTCCCTGGACCTTAGGTGCAGAAGTTGTTTACAGATTTGCCAACAAAAGGCTTCCACAATTCTGTGGGTTTTGTTCTTTTGTTTTTGTTTTTTGTTTTTGGTTTTTGGTTTTTTTTTTTTTTTTTTTTTTGCTTGATTGATTTTGGTTGTGGATTTTGGTACTGGCCTTGCTTTTTTACAAAAAGAATTTTCCATGTAGTTCAGTTTTGAATGAGAATGGCCCCCATAGGCTCATTGTTTGCATGCTTAGGAAGGATTAGACCTTGTTGACATTGTTGAAGAAAGCATGCCTCTCTCTCTCTCTCTTTCTCTTTCTCTCTCTCTCTCTCTCTCTCTCTCTCTCTCTGCAAGGGTCATAGCTGTCTCAAAATACAGCAGAATAAAAAAAATAATTAATAACACCAATTATTAATTATTAATAATTAATTAATTATTGGAACTCCTCATGCCGGTGTATGCCTCAAAACCTAGTAGTCAGGAAGACTGAGACAGGGAAATTATGGGTTAGAGTCTAGATGGGCCTCAAAAGAGGAAGGTGATGGAGCATATCAGAATCCTAGCATTTCAGAGGCCTATGCAGGGGAACTAAAATGGGGGACACCTTAAACAACATAGGGAGTTAGAAGATAGTCTACACCAGGCCTTATCTATATTTCTTCCTCAAAGCAGTTCAATGTGTATGTATGTTAATAGTATATTACATTTTCACAGTACAGTAAGAGTTGTAAAGAGTTCAGTATTTCACTGGTACACCCCCTTTGCTCTAACATTGATTTCCATTCAACCTTTATTTCTCGCCTCCATTTTAATAGTTGTCTTTACATTGGGAGATATATAACTGTTTTAATACATAATAAATAATATATAAAGTAATGTAAGACTTGCCAAAGGTTGTTGTTTCCATGATATTTCATGAATCAAACAGTTTGGAGTTTACTGTAATAAGCTAAAATTAGTCTGAAATTCTCTTTATTCCTAAAAGGGAATTTTATAATATCACTGATTCTAAGATACATGTTTGCATGAAATTTCCTGGTAGCATTAGCTTAGTCTAATAGCAAAAAAAAAATGATGCACAGAAGTGGGCTTTGCAACAACCACAAACCAACCAATGTCAATCATTACAATTATTATCTTTTATTTCCTGGTTCCTATATGTTGAGCCTCTTACAGTTACACTACATTATCTTGTTTTATTTTGCAAAAAAAAAATCACAGATAAAAAACATTCTCATGCTTAAAATTGAGTGAAATATGAGTAAGAAAAGTGGCTGAATATCTGGATAAGCACAAAGGAGTAGCCTTTAAACTACACTGACTGAAGGCATTGCCTCATGCAGAGATATTTTGATTTTGAAATAAATATTAGCACAAAGTACCTAAAAACTGTAATGTTTTTGGAGAAATATTTTAGAAATTAGGCCACATATGCTTCTGAAATAATCATAGAGACTTTAAAGGCTTAGAGATCTATAAGCAACTTGATACTTTTCTAAATGTAATAACTTGCCTGACTTTCACACACTCAAGGTCATTGAAAAAGCAAAGCTGGGATTCAAATCCAATTTGGTGCTCCTTAGACCATGGCATACTGACTCAGAATTTGACATTTTGTTCATCTCTATGTTTATAAGATGACTAAGATAAAGGACCCAGAGAAATCTATGAGAGACTCATTTTACCACTGGTGAAAAGAATTTGTGGTGTACCTTAAAGAAAAAGACAACGTGATAAAAGAAACAAATGACTTTGGGTTTTAAAGATAGTACATCTCACTAGATGTCTAAAAATAATGAAACAAGAAGTCTGGCATTATCACGAGAATGTAAAGAAATAGATGAAATGGAAGCCGGGAACATCAAAGGAAAACTTTGACAATGTCAGCAGTCTGTAGCAGAAATTTCTGGAATCCATGATGGGACAAGTAGGAGAAGGTAACATCCTAGAAAAAAGATCATGGAACATTCTGGAGATTTCTCAGCTGGAGAAGGATTTCAAAGTCTCTGAACTTTTCAGTTTAAAATGAATTCCAAAGGATAAAGACTCAAGATGTTTTTTTTTCTTTTTCCATTGTGACATCTGAGCAGAAAAATAATAGAACATAACTGGATGCTGGGATCCCTCTACTAAACACTAATTCCTCTCTCATAAACACAGAGCATATTTTCTCTGAGCCCATCTATAACATATTCAGAAAGCCCAACAAATTCTTCCAGGTATCTACATTGCAAGTTGTGTTACAAAGACAATTGATTTCTTTCTCTTAAAAACAATTTTTTGGGAGGCCCATTAGTTGGTCTTACCTTGAATCAGATTTATTTTCTTTTCCTATCTTGATTATGCAGAATTCTAGCTTTGTTACAGATTTCAAATCGTAGCTGAGTTCTCACTGAGATTCTCAGAAGCTGTGAAATTAGTGAAATTAGTCATATTTGTGATTTGACTCAAGTCGGGGAATTGTTCACAAACTACTTTGTAGCCCCTTTGCTATGGGATAACATAAACAACTATTTTTATTAATAGTAAATATGATATACTTATTAATTTTAGGTAACTTATTTGATTGATATTGAAGTCACTTATATAAAGGAATCTATAGAGTAAGCCATGACCCTGTTATTTTCCCCTTGGACTCTTCACTGAGCAAATCCATACACACATGGGTATCTAGTAGATACTGTTGTAATGCACACATGAATAATCCCTATTCCTTCATTTCCAGATGCTATATTTTATATTTGGATAGCTTGGTTTTGTTTTTTTTTTTCTCAGATGATTCTTCTAAGAACTTCTGACCTGGTGGTTTTAATTTTACTGTGGAATTCATGTATTCATCTCTCCAAGCTTTTACCTGCATAATAAGGCTGGACTATATCAAACACATCCTGATAAATTACTTTATATGATAGTAAAAGACAAATGACACTTATTGGCACAAGCTCTTTTCCAATACGACATTTTACATGAATGATGCAAGATCAACAGCCTGGCATAGCTATGCAAAGATCTCAAGTCTGTTTTATCGAGGAGACAGATCAACAAATAGCACTTTCTGTGGTGTGAGTGTCCCAAAGGTACTCATTGAATTTCTTCTCCATTAGTGGTAACACAAAGAAGTTGGAGTTCTGGAAATATGAGTATCTACTATTTATTTCTGCTTATTTGAAGGGTTTTTTCAAAGTGCTCTATTTTATACTGTGTAAAATTAATAACAATCATAATTTGCTTTAGAAAATACCTTGTCTCATAACAGTGGTTTCCCCAAGTGCCATGCCTTCACCCATCTGTAGGTGGAATAGCTCCACATTTTAAATGAACTAGGTTTCTTTTGCTCCTTAGACCATAAATTTTATAAACTATTTGGTCAGTTCTGTTTATAGCTTATTTGGATGTTTCCACAGAGGGATTGTGTGTGTGTGTGTGTGTGTGTGTGTGTGTGTGTGTGTGTGTCCATCCTGTGGAGCCACCATGTCTAACTCAGATGACCTGGTGACTCATTCCATGGTGAGTCTCTACGGAGTGACAATTTGAGATGCAGCATATGTGCCCTGAAAGCTTTTCAAGGACAACAGAATATATGTTTGTTCTGATTCTCTCCAACAGCCAAAGCATTATAGGGACAGGACTGCTCACAATAGAGCTGGCTATTGTTTTCCTGTAATATTTTCTCAGGCTTTCTGAGTGGCAGGCCCTGGGGAGAGTGAATTACCATCCTCAACTAGTGACTCAGCTGCTCCTTTTGTCTTTCTGCATAATTGCTGTCACCCAGGTGAAACTAAATTGTTTTCCCCCTTGTTGAATTCTCCCACACTCAAATTGGAGCCCTTTAGGCCAGACAGGCCTGAGGAATCTGACAGACATAGTAAGACTATCTTAAGGACTCCTAAAAGACATATCTGAAGACAAATGCCAAAGACACTAAAGACACTTCTTCAAATAACTGGCTTTTTCTTTTATGTAGAAAGTACCAGTCTAGGAGTTATCATAAGGCAGCTGAGAAGATCACATTAGCTGATAAATGAAAAGTCCTTAGTCCAGTATGTGACTCAAAACAATCAGTATCAACTCTTATTGACTCATGACATTATATACTTCAGCATCATAACTATTCCTCAAGACACACATTATAAATTTCCTTTTGCAAAGATGAAATTCATTGTTACTGGAATTTCGAATTATGTTTAGCTCTGACCAAGGGGGTGTTAACTGCCAAATAATTTTCTAAATTTACCTACTGACTCGTGTCAAGTGAATTATTGATGTAGCTGTACATACAGGGACACAAATAATATCTGTGCATATTATGGGTGACCAGGCTTATCAGACAGCTACATTATTTGAATGAATTAGTTCGATATCCATTAAAACTGAATATTGGTACACTAATACAGGTAAACACATATATTGATAATAATACTCATTGCACTTAAATAATTAAAACAATAACAACAGTAATGATAACAGTAATATCGATGATGCCTGTTTATACTAAACACTTACCATATGTCAGACACTGTTTTAAAAATAGACTGTAATTGTCCCAGGTGGTTTTATTTAGATAGGTACCCTTATTATCCCTGATTAACATATTGTAAAACTTAAACAAAGAGAGAATAATATACTTGAAGTTATAATTTCTGATCAGATTACATGGAATTTTCTCCTGGCCTGTCAAGAACTCTGATCTGTGCTCTTTGCATAGGTAGTAAATGATGAGACCTAAACCAAAACTTCCATTCTCTCTGTTCACAATCCTTCCCTCTTGCTAAAACTGATGTTGAACATAGGTGTCACTTGAACCCACATGTTCACTTGCATTTGAATTGATCTTTTACACAACTAAGCACACAGTAAACTCTTAGAGTCCACAATTTCCTTAGCCTTTAGCATGGCACGAATGGGCAGTGCTTAATAAAACAAGTCAGAATAAATATAATTTAAAATATAAATTGCTTTGAGGTATGGCATAGTTTAAACCAACCTTAAAGAATAATTATATATCTAGGCAAATTAAAGAATCGCAGCTTATTCTCACTCTTCTGCTCACCCTACCGTTCCTTATTCTATATTTATGGGTTTATGGTTTCATCGCTTTAAATTACTCTAATGGAGAAATTCAACTTCACTTAATATGCATTTAGCTTGATAACTAGCATATATCCTCGACTCCTAAGCATGCTCACTGGAAGAAAAATAGGCAGTGTTTCTGGATGGAATTTCTCTTATATATTCTTTAAGTGTACATAGGCTTGGTTCCAATTCGAAACATTTGTTTGCTTTCTTCAGTCATTTGAGAAGCAGCTATTTTTCTCCTGAGATTTGCTGCATGGCAAATTCCAGCTGCATTCTTTGAGGATCTAAGGTGAGGTGTCTATGAGAACAACTCTCCCCAGTGATCAGGCAGCAACACTGGTATTTTCTCATGGTCTGTGTGATATTACATGCTGGGGTCAGGGAGTTTGCAACTGCCATGGCAGTTACAAGAAGACTTGATGGCATTTAGCTGAGAACAACAGCCATGGGTTATTTATCTATCAACCTTGCACATATAATGCTATGGCCTCTTAGTCTACTACTAAGCTGGCAGCTGCCACCCTGTCTGATTTCCATTGGAAAGACCCTCAGATACTTTCTGCAATAGCAGGAAAGGTGGTCATCATCTGAAATCAGAAGTCAGGAGATAAAAGAGACAAACTTTTTCTAGGGGAGGGGGAGCCAATTTTCTTTAAGTGTATGATCCTTGAGTCACTGAATGTCCTCACACCAAAAAGTATGTGGCCAGAAAAATCAGATTACTGGGTTATTAAATGATTACATTTGAAAGAATAGCATGAACTTGGGGAAAGGTAAGTGAAGGTGGATTTAGGAAGAGTTATGTGGGAGAGTTAGGGCTGAATTTGATCAGCCTGAATTTGGACTCTTATAGAACTTTTGATTAAATAATATAATGAAGTTTGAGTTGGACACAGGTGCACTCACTTTACTTAATTCCTCTTACGGAACCTGAAAAAACAAACAAACAAACAAACAAATCAAATCAAATGATGACTTTAAGCATCTGGGTTTCCAGAAGTTGAAAAGTATCAAACTAACTTAATGCAAACCTCAGATCAAATCTACTGCAATTTCCCCTATAAATAAATCAAGGGCAGAAGCAAAATAAAACAATGGAACTTACATGTGTGCCTGTGTACATAATGGTGTATAAATGCGGTTCAGGTAGAATCTGTTTATAATCCTGTCGATAGAGTCCGTAGAGATCAAAATAGTGTTATGATTTTTTGTTTTTTGTTTTTGTTTTTAATTCTTTGGGTAAATCAGCACTGAGGGATTTGACTGCTATGAGAAAAGGGCAAATTCGTCAGACTCTCACTTCAATGTGTGTGTGCGGATTTGGTAAATAAAGTACCTGAATATGTATGAGTTGTTTTGGTGTCCAGTAGCTTGAAGCTAAGGCTTTAGCTTGCTGCTTCAAAGGTTTTTCTTGGGCTTATAACAGCTTCATATTGAGTGAAGATATTTGAGAACCATTACTCTGTAGAAAAATAGCTGAAAAATCAATTTGCCTACTGAGAAGTGAACTCACAGGTGTCAGGAGAAAAATGAAACAAATGTTGATAAATAAATTTCAGAGAAATTCAGTGTCTCTACTCACTGTGTGAGTTCAGTATTAATTCTAGTGTAAAGCAAGCATCTGATAAATGAAGAATTGATGGGAATGCGTGGTACCTGTATAACACATATTACTGAACATTTTACTATTCTGTTCTTGTCAAAGTGCCAATATAATATTGGAGAAAAGGCAGGGCTAGAAAGTGAGGTAGATAGGAGGCAAGATCCTCTCTTAGTTCCTAAATGCATGCTTCTTGGACACAAAACAACAACAACAACAACAAGAACCACAGTAACAACGACAACAGAACAACACCAAAAACAAACAAACAAACAAACAAACAAACAAAAACCACTGAGAGTCTTGCCTGTAAAACCTTTTAGACTGTAGGAAGTTATAGGAACTCAAATGGAAGCAGAAGGCAAACCAAACATTGTGGTAAACAATTACTATATCTCTTTTGGAGAAATGAATTCCCAAAGTAGTCTATTTTGAGATTTGTCCAAAACAGCAATGAGGTCAAAGGGATACAAATTGGAAAGGAAAAAGTCAAAATATCACTAGTTACAGATGATATGATTGTATACGTAAGTGACCCCAAAAATTCCACCAGAGAACTCCTCAACCAGATAAACAACTTCAGGGAAATGGCTAGATATAAAATTAACTCAAATCAGTAGCCTTCCTCTACTCAAAAGGTAAACAGGCTGAGAAAGATATTAGGGAGGTGACACCCTCCACAATAGCCACAAATAATATAAAATACCTTGGTGTGACTCTAACCAAGCAAGTGAAAGATCCGCATGACAAGAACTTCAAGTCTCTGAAGAAAGAAATCAAAGAAGATCTCAGAAGATGGAAAGATCTCCCATGCTCATGGACAGGCAGGATTAATATAGTATAGATGGCCATCTTGCCAAAAACAATCTACAGATTCAATGCAATCCTCATCAAAACTCCAACTCAATTCATCATAGAGTTAGAAAGAACAAATTGCAAATTCATTTCAAATAACAAAAATCCAGGATAGTGAAAAGTATTCTCAACAATAAAAGAACTTCTTGGGGAATCCCATCCCTAACCTCAAGCTTTATTACAGAACAATAGAGATAAAAACTGTATGGTATTGGTACAGAGACAGAGAGGTAGATCAATGGAATAGAATTGAAGACCCAGAAATGAATCTACATATCTATGGTCCCTTGATCTTTGACAAAAAAGCTAAAGCCATCCAGTGGGGAAAAGATAGCATTTTCAACAAACGGAGCTGATTCAATTGGAGGTCAGAATGTAGAAGAATGAAAGTCGATCCATTCTTACCTACTTGTACAAAGCTAAAGCCCAAGTGGATCAACACCTCCAGATAATACCAGATACACTCAAACTAGTAGAAGAGAAAGTGGGGAAGAGTCTTGAACACATGCACACAGGGGAACATTTCCTGAACAGAACACCAATGGCTTATGCTTTAAGATTAAGAATTGACAAATGGGACCTCATAAAATTGCAAAGCCTCCATAAAACAAAGGACACTGTAAATAGGAGAAAACATCACCCACCTGATTGGGAAAATATCTTTACCAATCCTACATTTGATAGAGGTTTAATATCCAATATATACAAAGAACTCAAGAAGTTAGACTCCAGAGAATCAAATAACCCAATTAAAAATGGAATACAGAGCTAAACAAAGAATTCTCAACTGAGAAATATCAAATGGCCAAGAAACACCTAAAGAAATGTTCAACATCTTTAGTCATAAGGGAAATGCAAATCAAAGCAACCCTGAGATTTCACCTCACACCAGTGAGAATGGCTAAGATCAAAAACTCAGGTGACAGCAAATGCTGGTGAGGATGTGGAGAAAGAGGAACACTTCTGCATTGTTGGTGGGATTATAAGCTGGTACAACCACTCTGGAAGTCAGTCTGGTGATTCCTCAGAAAATTGGACATAGTACTAACTGAGGACGCAGCTATACCACTCTGGAGCATATACCCAAAAGATGCTCTGACATCTTTTGTATGATGTAGAACAGGGATACATACTCCACTATGCTCATAGCAGCCTTATTTATAATATTAAATACAATGACTTCATGAAATTCAAATGGGTGGAACTAGAAAATACCATCCTCAGTGAGGTAACCTAATTACAAAAGAACACACATGGTGTACAGTGACTGATAAGTGGATATTAGCCCAAAACTCAGAATACCCAAGATACAATTATAGACCACGTGAAGGGGAAACCTGGAAAAGGGTATATAACATTTGAAACATACACAAAGAAAATATCTAATAAAAGAAAAGAAAAAAAAGACATAGTGAAAACATGTTCCTTAGTTCGAAAGGAGAGAAGGACTGAGTCCGTGGCTGTCATGATGAATGGGAAAGTAATTCATTGAAGAGGAGGTAGCATTCTTTCTACCCTGATGTAAGAAAATAATTAAAACTTAGTAGCAGGATCCAGTTATTTCTCCAGTTTTCTAGCTGAGTTAGACCAACAAGGCAACATGACAAACAGAAAGAAACATAAGATAGATGATAGATTAGTAATGGTAGATAGGAATAGCTTTAGATATGGATTTTTTTTTTTATTGAGTATTTCTTATATACATTTCGAGTGTTATTCCCTTTCCCGGTTTCCGGGCAAACATCCCCCTCCCCCCTCCCCTTCCTTATGGGTGTTCCCCTCCCAACCCTCCCCCCATTGCCGCCCTCCCCCCATAGACTAGTTCACTGGGGGTTCAGTCTTAGCAGGACCCAGGGCTTCCCCTTCCACTGGTGATCTTACTAGGATATTCATTGCTACCTATGGGGTCAGAGTCCAGGGTCAGTCCATGTATAGTCTTTAGGTAGTGGCTTAGTCTCTGGAAGCTCTGGTTGCTTGGCATTGTTGTACTTTTGGGGTCTCGAGCCCCTTCAAGCTCTTCCAGTTCTTTCTCTGATTCCTTCAATAGGGGACCTATTCTCAGTTCAGTGGTTTGCTGCTGGCATTCGCCTCTGTATTTGCTGTATTCTGGCTGTGTCTCTCAGGAGCGATCTACATCCGGCTCCTGTCAGTCTGCACTTCTTTGCTTCATCAATCTTGTCTAATTGGGTGGCTGTATATGTATGGGCCACATGTGGGGCAGGCTCTGAATGGGTGTTCCTTCAGTCTCTGTTTTAATCTTTGCCTCTCCCTTCCCTGCCAAGGGTATTCTTTTTCCTCATTTAAAGAAGGAGTGAAGCATTCACATTTTGATCATCCGTCTTGAGTTTCGTTTGTTCTAGGGATCTAGGGTAATTCAAGCATTTGGGCTAATAGCCACTTATCAATGAGTGCATACCATGTATGTCTTTCTGTGATTGGGTTAGCTCACTCAGGATGATATTTTCCAGTTCCAACCATTTGCCTACGAATTTCATAAAGTCGTTGTTTTTGATAGCTGAGTAATATTCCATTGTGTAGATGTACCACATTTTCTGTATCCATTCCTCTGTTGAAGGGCATCTGGGTTCTTTCCATTTTCTGGCTATTATAAATAAGGCTGCGATGAACATAGTGGAGCACGTGTCTCTTTTATATGTTGAGGCATCTTTTGGGTTCATCCCAGGCATGCAGGGATGGTTTAATATACGGAAAACCATCAACGTGATCCATTATATAAACAAACTGAAAGAACAGAACCACATGATCATTTCATTAGATGCTGAGAAAGCATTTGACAAAATTCAACACCCCTTCATGATAAAAGTCCTGGAAAGAATAGGAATTCAAGGCCCATACCTAAACATAGTAAAAGCCATATACAGCAAACCAGTTGCTAACATTAAACTAAATGGAGAGAAACTTGAAGCAATCCCACTAAAATCAGGGACTAGACAAGGCTGCCCACTCTCTCCTTACTTATTCAATATAGTTCTTGAAGTTCTAGCCAGAGCAATCAGACAACAAAAGGAGATCAAAGGGATACAGATCGGAAAAGAAGAGGTCAAAATATCACTATTTGCAGATGACATGATAGTATATTTAAGTGATCCCAAAAGTTCCACCAGAGAACTACTAAAGCTGATAAACAACTTCAGCAAAGTGGCTGGGTATAAAATTAACTCAAATAAATCAGTTGCCTTCCTCTATACAAAAGAGAAACAAGCCGAGAAAGAAATTAGGGAAACGACACCCTTCATAATAGACCCAAATAATATAAAGTACCTCGGTGTGACTTTAACCAAGCAAGTAAAAGATCTGTACAATAAGAACTTAAGACACTGAGGAAAGAAATTGAAGAAGACCTCAGAAGATGGAAAGATCTCCCATGCTCATGGATTGGCAGGATTAATATAGTAAAAATGGCCATTTTACCAAAAGCAATCTACAGATTCAATGCAATCCCCATCAAAATACCAATCCAATTCTTCAAAGAGTTAGACAGAACAATTTGCAAATTCATCTGGAATAACAAAAAACCCAGGATAGCTAAAGCTATCCTCAACAATAAAAGGACTTCAGGGGGAATCACTATCCCTGAACTCAAGCAGTATTACAGAGCAATAGTGATAAAAACTGCATGTTATTGGTACAGAGACAGACAGATAGACCAATGGAATAGAATTGAAGACCCAGAAATGAACCCACACACCTATGGTCACTTGATTTTTGACAAAGGAGCCAAAACCATCCAATGGAAAAAAGATAGCATTTTCAGCAAATGGTGCTGGTTCAACTGGAGGGCAACATGTAGAAGAACGCAGATCGATCCATGCTTATCACCCTGTACAAAGCTTAAGTCCAAGTGGATCAAGGACCTCCACATCAAAGCAGACACACTCAAACTAATAGAAGAAAAACTAGGGAAGCATCTGGAACACATGGGCACTGGAAAAAATTTCCTGAACAAAACACCAATGGCTTATGCTCTAAGATCAAGAATCGACAAATGGGATCTCATAAAACTGCAAAGCTTCTGTAAGGCAAAGGACACTGTGGTTAGGACAAAACGGCAACCAACAGATTGGGAAAAGATCTTTACCAATCCTACAACAGATAGAGGCCTTATATCCAAAATATACAAAGAACTCAAGAAGTTAGACCGCAGGGAAACAAATAACCCTATTAAAAAATGGGGTTCAGAGCTAAACAAAGAATTCACAGCTGAGGAATGCCGAATGGCTGAGAAACACCTAAAGAAATGTTCAACATCTTTAGTCATAAGGGAAATGCAAATCAAAACAACCCTGAGATTTCACCTCACACCAGTGCGATTGGCTAAGATCAAAAACTCAGGTGACAGCAGATGCTGGCGAGGATGTGGAGAAAGAGGAACACTCCTCCATTGTTGGTGGGGTTGCAGACTGGTAAAACCATTCTGGAAATCAGTCTGGAGGTTCCTCAGAAAATTGGACATTGAACTGTCTGAGGATCCAGCTATACCTCTCTTGGGCATATACCCAATAGATATGGATTTTTAAACTTCTCTACTGAACTGATTGATATATTACAATCTGTGCTTATTTACAGCATAAAACCTTGGAGTTAAACTAATAAAACGGTTATTCAATGAGAGCTCTTGTCACATATTACCTTTCTAAATTTCTTCCCTTCTTTTTATTGTTTTTATCATTATTTACTAAAAAAATCTTTTAGAAAAAAGAAATCTGGGATATACACATTTCTTGAATGATAATAATTGTTTCCTCAATCTAATCACAGTATCTTTGTTTTACCAGTTTGTACCTAATGATATTTTCCTCAACAATCAGGACCATGGCATGCTCATCCTATGTAATTTTATCACAAAGTGACATTATAGTCAGTGTATTTTGTGTAACAGTATGATGTTCACATAATGAAGTAGCCTACCAATGCAACTTTAAGAACAAACGAGTGAATACTAAGCATTATGAAATGTGCAAATTTGCCTCTTTCTCCTATTTAGACTTAAATTCCCTAGTGTATGGTAGTCTTTATAGATAGAAGCCATAGAAATTTGATGGTAGTTGTTTTTCTTATTTACTCTTTTATAGATATATTTTTCTGATTTCATTTTCCTATTTTAAATTTATAAATAATTTGCCACTTTTTGTATTGTATTGTATGATGCACAGATATTTTGATTTATTAATATTATCACTAAATTATATTAAACCCACTATATGCCATTCTTGACTAATTTCAAAACTTTTCTATGTCTTTATTCTTCTACTTACAAAATGAGAATTTTTTTTAAGATTTACTAACAAGTAAGTTAATAATGTGTAAGATTATTGTGGAATAAAGTTTTTGCTATTAAATCTGAGCTACTAATACCACAAAGACAATCTATTTTAGATTTCCAAGGCCTCTAGAATGCAAGGTCGTTTATGGCTAAGACTTTTCTTCATTGAATGTTATAGATCTATGATGTCATTTTATCTTTCCAAATGATCATTTAACTCTATCTTTAAAATACCTTTCCAGATGCTAAGCCAAGTAGAACCACTCTATAGTCTTTACTGCTGTCATGGTAGTCTTCATGGCCAGCCTCTCTCAATATTGGCAGTATTGGGAATGAATAACAGATATTTCTTTTTAAATAAATTTTAACATACAGTTACATGATTTTCCTTTTTCCTTTCCTCTCCTGAGCTCATCCAATTCTTCCTCCAACTTTCCCTATTCTCCCAAATTTCCATTATCTCAAATTGATATCCCCTTTTAATTTAGTTATTATCGTTACATATAAACATATGTGTGTGCCAGAGTGTGTGTATGTGTATATGCATGCAAAAATATATAAATAGACCTTGATGAGTTTTTTGCTGTTCATGTACATCTGGTTTCTGACTGTCTACTTAGAATTAGATAACCAATAAAGGTTTATCCTCTCAAGAGGCTAATTCTCTTTCTCTCTTTTAGCAGCCATTAGCTGACTGGAGTTCTTTCTTTGGGTTGGGAACCCTGTGAGATTATTTCCGCCTGTGTGTCAGCATGCCTCGTGATATTGCAATTATTTCCTTATTCTTTGTGCAGACATTTTTATGATAGAATACTTCACAGCAGACTTCCTGGTACTGTGGCCTTTATAATCATCTGCCCCTCCTCTTCTGCCATGTTCCCTGAGCCATAGACTCAGAAACCTTGATGAATGTGTATCTGTAAAAGTAAATTTATATGCTTAAAATAATTGTTGTCTTCCAGACTTACTGCTGAATATTCTCACCCTTTCTAGCACTTTCTGAACTCTGGCTGGCTGGTTCAACCCAGCTGGTCTGGCTCAAACACCTCTCCGAGCTGACTGATTCAAACTGGCTTCTCTCACCTTTTGACTTTTTACTCTAGGGGTGACCTCCAGTTAACTCTAAAAATCTGTTCTATTCCTCTGGCTCCTTATTTGGCTTCAGCTGCCTCTGCTGATTGCACTGAACCACCTGAACTCAACTCAACTGCGTTGACCTACTGAACTTAACTGCCTCGTCTGACTGAAGGGAACTGAACTGAATTCAGTTCCACAGCCTGTACCCAACTGCACTGACTCCCAGCTGTGACTAACTGACTGATTTAAACTCGATTGTCTGACTGAACTCAGAGATCTCCATGTCTCTGGTTCCTGAGTGCTGGAATTAAAGGTAGGTACCACCATGCCTGGGACCTAAGTTTTTCTTTACCTGAAAATTGCTCTTTACCAGGCTGCCCTGCAATTCAGCTATCTGCTTGCCTCTGTCTCCTTGGATTAAAGACATCTCTGTATTCCAAATTGATCCCACAGGCCTGAGTAGCCAAGTAGCTCAATTAAAATTCCTCTACAAGTATTATTGGGAGTGGACTACCCATGATCTCTTGACCTGAGTTGTTCCCAGTTTTGGCAGCTATGATGTTCTCTATTTGCTGTGAAGAGAAACATCATCATGAGGGGTGAAGACTAAAAGGCTACTCCATGTTATATATGCATCTGTGGTTTAGTGTAAAAAACAGGTGAGAGAATATGTGGCAGTTATCTTTCTAGATCTGGGTTTCTTCATGTGATCTTTTCTAGGAGCATCCATTTATTTGGAAATTTCATAATTTTATTTTTCTTTACAGATAATAGTATTCCATATATTGATATGAAATATATATTACATGAATATATATATGAAAGGATAGTAGTGATACATACATACATTATGTATAGATCACTATTTCACAGCTTTTCTACCGTTTCATCTGTTGAAGAACGTTTAGGTTGTTTGTATTTTCTGGCTAGTTTGAATAGAGCAGTAATGAGCACAGCCAAGAAAGTAGACATGGAGCAGGATGTAAATCCTTTGGGCACATGTTAAAGGCGAGTAGAGCTAGGCCTAATGGTAGATTTATTTATAGTCTCTGAGGACTTTCCATACTGCTTTTGAGAATAGCTGCACCAATTTGCATTCTAATCAAGAGTGAATGGGGGAGCTTCTTTCTCTACAATCTTGTCAGCATTTATTATCTGTTGTTTTATTGGGCTTAGCCTTTCTAACTGGAATAAAATGAAACCTCAAAGTTATTTTAATCTTAATTTGTGGTCCCCTAATGCCTAAAGATGATAGAATATTTTTGATATATTTTTTTATTTTTAAATCATTTTTATTTCTTCTATTGAGAATTCTCTGTTTAGATAGATGCCTAGCCATTTTTCCCCCAGCTGAATTATATTTGTTTTCTTGACATTGTGGCGGTGGTATCATTCTTTGTGTATTCTGGAGTTGAGTCCTCTATCCTCTGTCAGATGTATAGCTGGCCAAGATTCTTTCCCATTTTGTGCCTTGCCTCTTCTCTTGATTGCTTGTTTCCTTGGCTATGTGGAAGCTTTTCGTTCTCTGAGAGATCACTTGTCATTTGTTTTATGCAAATGGAATCCCACTGAGAAAGTCTTTTCCTATACCTATGTCATATACTCCACTATCTGTTTTCTTCCAGAGTTTTAGTATTCTGGGGTTCAAATTCAGGGCTTTAATCCACTTGGAGCTAATTTTTGTGTGGGTAATATCTGTTGTCTATCTCGATTCTTCTGATAGTGAACATAATTTTCCAAGTACCATTTGTAGAAGAAGCCGTCTTTTCTCCAGCATATATTTTCTGCCTCCTTGTTAAATATTAGATTATTGCAATTACAAGTACTGGGTCTTCAATTTTATTCCATTGGTCTCCAAATTTATTTTATCCAGTACCATATTGTTTTTCTTCTTATATACTGTATATCTTGAGGTCTCGATGTTGGTCTCTCCAGTATTATTCTTTTGCACTGTACATTTCTTTGTCTACCCATAATCTTTCTGATCCTTTATAATTTTGCTTTGTTTTTGTGAAAAATACTGTGGATATCTTAATTGAAAGTGCATTCAATCTATACAATTCTTTTAGAAGACTGGTCATTTTCATAATAGCAATTCTACTGACGTAAGTATGTGGCATGCCCTTCTAATTTACAGTGTCTTTCTCAATATCTTTCTTTAGAGACTTAAAGTTTGGTTAAATAGATATTATGCCTCCTTGATTATGTTTAGTGGGGTTGCTTCAAGTTTTTCTCCATTTATGATCATGATGACTAGTTTGTTATACTCAGTCTTGATTAGGTTAAGTTATATTTCCTTCAATCTTGCTGTTATTAAGACTATTATGATGAAGCACGTTGAATTGTTGTCAAAGGCATTTTCTGCATATGGTGATCATATGCACGTTGTCCATAAGTCTGTTGATATGATTTGTTATATTTATGAAAATACTTACAAGTGATCTGCTACAGGAGTAGGGATATACTGTGGAAACTTGACTGTAAGGCACGAATAGTAGTCTATTTTCTTTACTTCTGTGGCTTTATTACTACTACTAACATCATGGTCACTAACAAAACCACAACCACCACTTCCACCACCACCACCATCACCACAACTACAATCTCTGTTTCATCACCTATTTATTATGTTCCAAAATGACTTTTGGAACTCATTAGAAACCCAGTATGTAGCTACTGTACCCATTATTCATCAATGACAGAGTAATTGAAAGCTCACAGTGTGAGGTATGTCTATGAGTCCTCCCTTCTCACCAGCATCCTCTTCACATCATCCTAAGCACTAATGAGATCACTAGGTATTGTTTCGTTTACAATCAAGTTTCACCGTTAAATGACATGAATTGTAATCACTTGCTGACTTTTAAAACCTCTTTAAAGTGTGTATATAATCTGTATGATTTCAACTGTGGCCACACTGTGGTACACTTGTGCATATCAGAGAACAAACTTAGGTATTGGCCCTTGCCTTCAGTTAATATGACAGAGTGTTTCTCATGTTATCCACTACTGCATATGCCAATATAGCTATCCTATCAACTTTCAGGGATGCTTCTGTTCTGCTTCTCACTTCTCTGTAGGAGCAAAGGATTATATACCTGCATTACATGAGTACTGGAGACCTGAACTTAGGTCATCAAGCTTAAAATGAAAGGACTGTACGCATTGATTCATCTGCCTAGCTTGACTAGCTAAATTTTAAGATGTTTAATATAGTGGTGGAACTGCTGTAGAATTAACAGGACATTACAAGCTTTCAAAATATGTTCTTATGGGGTCAATAAGGTAGAAAGTGATTATAAAACTGTTCTGATTCATCATTACAGCAGTTATAAAGATTCTAAAATTTTTTAGAAACTTAAATATGTATACTATTACTAATAATATGGCTCACTTAATTTTTTTATGTTTTGTGTAACATATGCATGTTTCCTGTAAGTATCTACTTATGCAAGGGCCATAATGCCTTAAGTTCCAGCATTAATGAATAGGCCCTTTTACTTGCTATGATTGTTTAAAGCTAATAGCCCTAGGAAGAAAGTGTTAATTAAAATTAATTCACACTGAGGTATAAGCAGCAGGTCAGAATGTAAAAAATGTCTAGAGGCATAGTTGAAAGACTAAATTGCCATGTCACTTTAAGCAGTTCACTTAACCTCTCTCAGCTGTATTTCTTTATCTAGAAAACAGAAATGATGAAAGTCAGTTGTGGATTCCTATTGTGGGCATTGAATAACAGAACATAAGGACAAAAACCAAAACCAAAGCAAAGCAAAACAAAAACCAAACGAAAAAAAAAAAAAACACACACACTCATGTTTTAAAGGCTAACAATGCTATTTTTGTCCAGCTCAAGACACATGACCACTACATTCCCCAACAGCTGAGCTGACATTTAAGACAGTTGCCCTGTACTTCAAACTTTCGACCACAGTAGTCTTTGCATATATTTCTAAAATAATACCTTTCAAGATTTGTGGAGTATCTGAGGAAAAAATCATAAAGGATATAGCTAATAATGACACTGTAAAAATATTTTAAATGTGCCGAGGCCTTCTAATGATGACCACACTCTCTGCCCATTACCCATGAACCTTGCAAACTTCTAGCTGTCCTCTTCAAATCTGAAAAACCAATGATGCATTGACCTATAAACTTTCCTATGTAAACTTCAATTTATATTATGATATCAAATTCATTCACTAGAAATATTGTGGGGAATATTACAATATACTAATCTAGTATATTGTAATAAGCATGAATTGTTTTAGTGTGTGTGTGTGTGTGTGTGTGTGTGTGTGTATAAGCATATAATCAAGGAGCTAGGGAGTTGACTCAGTCAATAAAGTGATTTTGTTTCTATTTGTGATTTTGAATAAACACTGGGAACTGAATTCATACACCTATGTAAAATACCAAGCGAAAGAGGCAGAGACAAAATAATTGAGTCCCCATAGCTCACTGGCTAGCCACTCTAGACTATTTGGTAAGCTCTGAGTTGCAGCGAATGAATAAAGGAAGAAAACAAAGCAAAGCAAAATAAAATAAAGATCAATACCCACGCTTGATCAATGCTCCAAATGTAGGTAGACACATGTGCATATGTAACACCCCCAAGGCAAACTACTGTGAACGTTCTATATACACAATATAACACGAGTGGTAAGCCTTTTAAATACAGACCAAGAAAATTCAAGAACACTGGAATTGTCATTCAATGTTAAGTGTCTACCTTCCTTTTGTGTAGCAGTTTGAAATGTTGTTAGAACTTGAGCACATCGCGTATTAAGGCTAAGTCCTCCTTAGCTGTGTATATGTGATATGGATAAAGTACTTAAACAAGATTATCATAGCTCAAATATCAGCTCTCTACAACAGCTTCAAAAACTTAACTGATAGCTTCAAGAATGCCCCCAGATACCCATCCATTCATTTTTCCTTCCTTCCTTCCTTTCTTCCTTCCTTTTTCTCTTTCACTTTGAAACATAGGTCTTCATCCATACCCCTCTTTGTTTGTTACCTAGGAATGCAGAAATAGTGATACAGGTCATGGCACAGTGGTTCTCACCCAACATGTGTGAGATGAATTGATTGTGTCCTCGGTTGTTTTAGTCACTTCCTCCATATCCAGGATATATAAATTAGCTTTCTATAACTTGTCACTCAAATTGTTCCGTATTTTAGGATTACTCGCTTAACACCAGACATGTATTTCTAGCAGGCAATACTCCAGTTGTGAAAAATGAATTCTCATATGGCAGAAACTTTTGTCACCTATCTGAAGGACAAAAATTCATGTTTCACCTTGATCTCACTTTGTTTCTTACAAGACACACAATTGTCTCTATTCATTATGGCTGTGATCACTCACACTGATAGTCATCAGGCCAGTGTGAGAAGAATGAAATTTGCCCAAACTCACACAAAATCCTTGCACTTATATGAAATTTTATTTTTAGCCTTTTAAAATGTAAGATAACAGTATTTGTGAAGATGTGGTCTAATCCCTATCTTTGTGTGCTGTCCATTTGTTTGTAATTAGTTTCTGTCACTAATTTGTAGAAAAATGACATCACCTTTATGCTCTGCTTTCTTTTATAGGAACCACACAGACAATGAAGTTCCCATGTCAGTGTCCTACACTTTCTGTACTATCTATCAGGGTACAGTCACATTCATGGGTTATTTCTTAGGTTTGTCATATCAGGTCTGTTGTAATCTTTTATTGTTTGTCACGACTTGATGCCCTTGAACATTACTATCCCTGTAGCTTAGAGAGTTTCTCTTGATCTTGGCATGTTAATTGTGTCCTCACAATTAGACTGGAGATCTGGTATGGAAGAAAACTGTAGGAGGAGTACAAGTTTCTTTTCAGTGACATAATGGCATCCCCTTTGGCGTGTGTGATGTCCATGTATTGCAGACAGTTATGCTATCATTCATTACTTAGCTGACTCAGTAGTGCCACATTTCTCCATGGTACAGCCATTGCTTGTCTCTTTCTTTGACAAAAATTATCAATTCTAGAAAAGTCCTAATGAAGATGGTGAGAATCTAAACTCTGCCTTCTTGCAAATTAATTTAAAATTAGTCTATATAAAAAGATGGGCTGCATCAAACCGACTGGGCATTTACTAAATTATGTGCTTATGCTAATATACAGGAATGCATTTATTTTATATTATATGGTTATTGCATTATATATTATATGACTTATTCAAATTGAGCTCTGGCCATAGGGGACCAATTTTAGACTCTTAGTTTATCTTATATGCCATCAGAATTAAATGTGCTAACTACAGATTTGAATATTTCTACAACCAACACATGATCATAAGCTTTAAAAGACTAAAAAAAAAAAAAACAATGTATAACAGGAGCTCATGAGAGCAGACTCTGATTCAATCGTGGCTCCACTTTTTAGAACAATGCTGAGTACTTGGTAAGCACTCAAAGGTGAACTCACTATGTTCTATTAAATTGCTTGGTGAAAACTACTTTGTCTGGCAAAGACAATTTCAAGCTATCTTTTTCAGCTTAGTATTCTCAAATGTGCCTGCATGACATACCTGTGCACATACTAAAGAAGCAATATTCAGTTCCCGTCACCATCGTTCTCTTTCAGTGACTCTCACCAACCTCAGAAAGCTGCCTAGACTCTTCCCCTCCCTGCCTTCAAACTGGCAAGTACTCTCTCACTCACTGCTCATGAAAGGGACTATTAACAAGTTGAGGGAAGTGCCTTTTAGAAATATATAGATTTTGGTATAAAATAAAATGATTCACATCCTGGGGAACAAAATATGGCTTTTACTTATCAGCAAACTCTTGAACAGAATTGTTTAGACATGCAGAGATTCTCATAAAAATACTTTCCAACATCTCAGTAAATAATAAGAAGAATCAGCAGATGAGGTGGAATCAGATTAGAAACCTTGCATACAGCAGTAGAAGCCACTATTAAAATGAAGAGATAGATTCAGAAAGGCTGAAAGTCTTTGGCAGCCTATTCATCTGACAGAAGACTAATATCTAGAAAATATAAATAGAAGGCTAAACACCACCAACAAAAGAACTCTAATCAATAAATAAAAATATAAACTGAACAGTTCTCAAAGGGAGAATACACAGACAATAAATATATCAAAATATTTGAGATGACTAGCAGTTTGGGAAATGCAAATTAAAAGTATATTAAATCCAGTCACTTCAATCAGAATAACCTGAATAAAAACATCAGAAATCCACAATTCTGTCCAATGGTTGGGGAGAAAAGAAACCTTACCGACTGCTTGTGGGAATAGAAACTACCATCGCCACTAAGGAGATTAGCCAAGAACAGTCTTCCAAATACAGCCGCAAATAGAATTATATGATTCAGCTATCCAGGCTTCATATATGAAGCAATCCAAATCAGCAGATAATACACAAGCTAGCATGCATGTTTATAATACCAATGATAATAGTCAAATTATGATATTCACATAATTATAATGAATAGATGAATAAAAATGAACAGACAAGGGGCTGGGGATTTAGCTCAGTGGTAGAGCGCTTACCTAGGAAGCGCAAGGCCCTGGGTTCGATCCCCAGCTCCGAAAAAAAGAACCAAAAAAAAAAAAATGAACAGACAAAATGTGACATATTTGCACAATGGAATATTTTTGTCATTAAAAAATAGGTTTTCGTGGCCCATACATATACAGCCACCAAACTAGATAAGATGGATGAAGCAAAGAAGTGCAGGTTGACAGGAGCCGCTGTAGATCTCTCCTGAGAGACACAGCCAGAAGACAGCGAATACAGCAAATACATAGGCAAATGCCAGCAGCAAACCACTGAATTGAGAACAGGACCCCCGTTGAAGGAATCAGAGAAAAGATTGAAAGAGCTTGAAGGGGCTTGAGACCCCATATGAACAACAATGCCAACCAAACAGAGCTTCCAGGGACTAAGCCACTACCCAAAGAGTATACATGGACTGACCCTGGGCTCCAACCGCATAGGTAGCAATGAATAGCCAAGTAAGAGCACCAGTGGAAGGGGAAGCTCTTGGTCCTGCCAAGACTGAACCCCCAGTGAACGTGATTGTTGGGGGAAGGTAGTAATGGGGAGGGAGAATGGGGAAGGGAACACCCATATAGAAGGGGAGTGGGAGGGGTTAGGGGGATGTTCGCCAGAAAACCAGGAAAGGGAATAACAATTGAAATGTAAATAAGAAATACTCAAGATAATAAAGATGGAGGAAAAAGAAAAGGTTTTCTGTCTTCTCCAGGAACTTGGATGAAATTGTAGATTATAATGTTGAATGAAAATAG
Source organism: Rattus norvegicus (assembly GCF_021556685.1). Lineage (NCBI taxonomy): Eukaryota > Metazoa > Chordata > Mammalia > Rodentia > Muridae > Rattus > Rattus norvegicus. Next base: position 68,771,057 of record NC_141547.1, on the reverse strand, counting down.
TCAGATTAACAATTATAAGAATATGACTTCACAGGACTGAGCTAGGACTAAGAAAAAACCATAAAAAGATGTTAAAACGTTAGTTAACATGAAAAGGAGATTATAGAGCATCAAAAAGGAATAAACCAGACTAATAGGAAATTGATGTTACTGAAGTACATTGCATGCATGTTGACATGTCATAATCAAATATATTATTTTCTATAATTAATATACATTTTAAAAACTTTCTAAAATTTATTGTGTCTTATTCAATATTTATCCAACAAACATTAGTTTGGCCACATGCTATGAACTCTTCCTACTCTCCAAAAATTAATTTTTTTAAAGATTTATTCATTTATTATATATAAGTACACTGTAGCTGTCTTCAGACACACCAGAAGAGGGCATCAGATCTCTTTACAGATGGTTGTGAGCCACCATGTGGTTGCTGTGAATTGAACTCAGGACCTCTGGAAGAGCAGTCGGGGCTCTTAACTGCTGAGCCATCTCTCCAGCCCCCAAAAATTAATTTTTAAGATTACTGAAAATAGCTGTATTGACAAAATTCTCCATCGTAAAATAGTAAATTCATTCTAGGACTGTAGAGTGCCATTCTTGTCATGTAGCCAGAGGTGTCTTTTTCCAGAAGACAATAGTGATCCCTGCTTCTCCATTATCCTCCAGCACACCATTCCCTTAAACTCTTGTTTGATTTCAGCAATTGGATTAGCGATCTTATCTTAATAAAAGTGAAACATGAAGCAGCATGACATGAAAACTTCAAGCTAATAAGCAGGATTTTTGCATAATGTTCCCACTCCTATGCAAATTATCTTTCCCCGTGGGCTCAGTTTCCTTACATATAGAAATTTGGCTGTGTGAAGACACTTTTAATATTGTTTTGTTCTTTGTATGAGTGTGAGTATAGGAGATACCTGATTCAAAACTGTCAATATGTGATATTTGCCTCTTTTCTTTGGATCGTCATCTGATTTGTTTTAAGCTATAATTGCCCACAAGAGAGACAGGATTAGGAATGGAACTTGTCCCGAAGGAGGGATCTGAACATCTAAGTCAGGAGGACTAGAACCCAGATATGTGTCCTGACTCAACAACTCACCAATACTGGCAGTGTAAAGTCTGGATTGTTTACTTTCCCAGATCATAAGAAACACACAGGGGGTTGGGGATTTAGCTCAGTGGTAGAGCGCTTGCCTAGCAAGTGCAAGGTCCTGGGTTCGGTCTTCAGCTCTGAAACACACACACACACACACACACACACACACACATACACACACACACACACACACACACACACATAAATAACGTTGCAAAGACTAAGATAAATCATATACTCAAAAGTAGTATTTGTATTTCAAAGAAGATCATTAAATTATTTTTATAATCAATAAAGGTTTATTTTATTTGTATTTATGTATTTGGCCTATAGAGGCCAAAAGATGGAGTCAGATCTCAAGAATCTGGACTTTCAGGGGGTTGTGAGCCTCTCAGTGTAGGCTCACACTGAGAAATTGAACTCAGATCTTCCCCAAGAGCAGCAAGTGCTCTTAGCCACTGAGCCATCTCTTCTGACCCTCAAAGAACTTTTAACTATTAAGTAAAGTGAACCTGGTTTTTACTTTATTATAGAGATCCTAATCAAATTCTAGCTTGGGTTGCTGCTTCCTGCTAGGATCATCATGGAAATTTGTCACGCACCTAACGTCCCGCCAGCAGGAACGACACGTGGACACTGGGATCCTTCTGTAGCAAAGCGTTTATTACATCTTGAAGAAGAGAGACCCGGAGCCCAGAAAGGTGCTGTTTATAAAACCCTAGCACAATGCGTCCACGCCTGATTGGTCGCTTACCCATGATCTCACTGGCACGCCCCGGGGTGGGCAAAGACTTGGCGCGAACACACTCTTGCACATGCGCACACAGCTAGCTTCCTGAAAGGAAGTCGGGCTGGCGCAGCGGAAGCCAGCGCCATCTTGTAATGGCGAATGCTATCGCGGCTTTCCACAGAAATTAACCTCAATGATAATGGGCTTTAGTGTTCTTTAAAAACAACAAAAAAGTGTCTATTGATTCATTTAATATTGATTGACTACTTAGGTGTTAATATCTGATCTTGCTATTTTTCAACTTAGAATGATATTGACAACAAATTACTAAACTATGTAAGTATGTGATTCTATATAATCTGTTATCATACTATTGTAAGCTATATTTGATAGGAGAATGTAAAGAAAAAAGTCGTTTCAAGATAGAAAACATTCACAAGTATAGCAATCAATGGGCAAGCTGAGTTTTCTGTCTCAAGTAGGCTGTCCGCATAGACAGCATTATGACTTGCCTCAGATAAGTTGGGTTAGCATTGAACATTTTGCTGAAAAGCAGCTTAGCAGGTCCTGAGTTTGCAGTAAACTTAGTGGGTATTTCACTCTGAGTTTGTTTCTGTAGCAGTGAACTTCTAGCAAGAGAGAAATATTAAGTACTGACTATGTTCTTTGCCCAAGTATGATATCTTATGACCTTCAGAAGGTTGGAAATTCTATGTTTTCTAAAATAACAACATCAAAACTGACAATGGTAATAAATAAGAGATAGCTAACTACAGATGACTTAATCTTTTCATGTGTGAATCATAAGTTACTTTTGAAAAATAGCTGACAGTAAGCTTTAGATATGAGCGAGATGTAATTACCTCTGAATTTTCGATGGATGACTACTCATCTATTTAATAATATAGTAACCCGAAAAAGGACAAATGAATGGATGTTTTACATAAAGAAATGTACACTATGTGATGTAGGATGATGACGGATGGCATATGCAATGCAGGCATTATTGTAACTAGTTTAACGGCAGTACCAGGCAATTGGGTTTTACTTGAGGTTGATAAGTTTCCAGTTTTGTGGCCATGAAAAAAATTTTCTTAACTCCTTTAAAATCTGGTTTTCTTTCAAAGAAAGAAACGCTGAATCTGCTTCCATAGAGTTACCATAATAATAGAACTCACACACCCACCGACATTGTCACTGCAATGTTTGGTACATTTAAGCACTCCAAGGATGCATAATCTTTTTATTATTATTCATAAGCTCATTGGAGTATATGGATTACTTTTCTATTGCTGTGATAAAACACCATGACCAAGGCAACTTATAAGACGAAGAATTAATTTGGGTTACAGTTCTAGATGGTTAGAGTCCATGATGTCAGAGAAGAGAGAGGCATGAAATGAGGAACAGCTGAATGCTCACATCTCAAACAGGAAATAGTAAACAGAGAGCACACAGGAGATGGCAAGTGACTTGAAAGCCTTAAACACCACTCATGTGACACACCTTCTCCAAGACTGTTCCTCTGGATCCTTCTCAAACATTTCCACCAACTCAGACCCAAGCATTCAAACATATGACCCCAAGAGACCATTCTTTTCAAACTACCACAGTGAATGACAAGAGAGATCAGCAAGCATTAAGAACAGGAAGATTTCTTCTAAATAACTAATTCTCTTAGTCTTATACCTGGCTTCATTTTCTACTTCACACTATTCTTACTTTGTTTGCTCATGTTAATTTTCCATTTCTTTCTGCCTGTGACTCACAGTGGGGTTGGGTGATCTTTGCTGAGAATGTAGAGGGAGCCTGTGGCACAGAAATAGAAAAACACCAGTTAAAACACCACTTTGTATTATAGGCTTCTGAACTCTGGCATCAAACAGAGCTTGTCGGGATCGTCCCCCATCATTTGCTGTTATCTCTGTGACCCTGCACATGTCTCTTGATCTCTTAATCCTCAGATTCTTATCCAGGAAGGAAGAAAATCACAGCTGTGTCCTAGGATCAATCTAAAAGTCCAATGGAATGAAGAACTGTGAAGAATCAATAAAATAAAAGACAAAAAATACAAATAGAAATGGGAACAGACATATGAGCTGCTGCTTTACAGGTTGAGCAACACAAAGGACTATTAGTATAGGGCTGGATTTTCTTCTCTCATAGTAATCTGGAAGGTGCTGGTAAAGTCATCGTGAGATAAATGATTGTAACCAGTTGTTTTCTGTTTTTAACTACTTTTGTTAGGTTATTTATTTACTTTATATCCCTATCACAGCTTCTGCTCCCTCCTCTTCTCCTAGTTCATCCCTCTTACCTCCCTTTACCTTCCTCATCCACCCTGTCTCCTCTTCTCCACAAAAAAGAGGAGGCCTCCCATGAATACCATCCAGACTTGGCATATCAAATTGGAGTAGAACTAGGTGCAGCTTCTCCTACTGAGGCTAGCAGCCCAGTCAGAGAAAGGGAATCAAAGGCATGCGATAGAGTCAGAAAACCCCTGCTCCTGCTTTCCAACCCTCATATGGAAACCCTGCTGCACAATTGTTATATATGTATAGAGGACTATTGCCCTGCTAATTAATGTTGAAGCCCACCATTGCCCAGATAGCCTTTGGGGCTCAGCAAAATATAGAGAACTCCCTTCACGGACAGGGCTTCCCCTCTTCTGACCTTAATTGGGAAGTTCAACCCCACCCCCCTACACACACACACATACATCTACTTGCAAAATGTCACATAGCCTTAGTTATATTACAAATTCAACTTCCTTTTTCCTGATAAGAAGCTGTTCAGCTAGTACCTAAAATTTCTGAAATGCTTCCCCATAGTAATGAGACATTTTGATACTGTAAACCTTCAGCTAATGATCTTTGTCCATCCTGGACATCCTGACTCTTGTCCCCCAAATTATATAAGCCTTGAATCACCCAAGTAAACTTGATGCTTCTCTCTGCAGCTCCTCCCAGTGTGTCTTCATTTCCATACATATACACAGGGCTTCCAAATCCCTGATCTGTCATCACCGCTGCCTTTGCCCTCATGGAATCATATAGGCCAACATTTCCCAGGGATAGGGAAGGTCAAAGAGGATGTAGATTCTCTGCTCTCTGCTTGGAGGTTTAGTCTCTGTGAGTGTCAATGGGCATAGGTTAGTAGATTCTGTAGGCTTTTTGGGGTGTACTTAATCCCTCTGACTCCCCTTGACACCTCCATTCTCTAAGCATGATTCTCTAAGCCTCACTTAGTATTTCACTGTGGTTCTCTGCAACTGTTTCCATCAGCTTCTCAGTGAAGCCTCTTGGATGACAATTATGCTAGACTCCTGTCTGCACACATAGCAGGGTATCATGAATACTCCCAGTGGTTGGATTCCTCTCATGGCGTGAAGCTCAAGTGCACCACTCACTGGTTAGCCATTCTCTCACCCTCTGCTTTATCTTTTACCCCTGCACCTCTTGTAGGCAGGACAAATTGTGCGTCTAAGTTTTTGTGTCTAGGTTGGTGTCCTAAGACCTTCACTGGAAGTCTTACCTGGTTCCAGGATATGACCAGTTCAGGTTCAAAATCCCCCATTGCTAGGAGTGTTAGCTAGGGTCATCCTCATGGGATAAGTTAGAAATATAAGACAATAGAAACTCCCAATTATTTTCTTAAACTGCCAGTATTAAATCTTGGTGAAGATGTGGAAGATTAATAGCAATGAGAAAATTAATTATTACTTACAATTATTTGGGAGAGGGGCATCGTTCATTAATTGATAGAATTAAAGGTTTTGCATGCACTAAGGCCTAGTAAATTTTCTGCCCAGATATCAACATTTTTTAAACCATTTATATATCAAAGGCTCTATCATGTGCTTATTCTCAGAGATTCTATTATATGATTTTAAACACTGGGAAAACATTTATATGACACAATCATGGATCATTTTCTAGAGGACCACAGCTTTAGAACTTAGTTACCTATGGTCCCTTGTACAGGCATACATACAACTTGTCAATTACTCACACTAGAGACTAATTGAAAGCCATTTTCAGAGGGGTTCTGTACATAACATGATTGATTTCTTGTCTTGGGTTTAGTGAATTTCAGTCTCTTCTGTACCTACCCAGTGACTGCCCTTTCCAACAAGGTTCATAAATTTGCTTTCAAATAAACTCTGCTCATAAATCAGAAATTATACCTTTCATGCATTTAACTCCAGAACTGGACCGTTTCTGCTTTCCTTTGTAAGATCTCATTCTAGTAGGTGAAGCAAAGATGTAGATACATAATATAATATACTACCACATATCTCCACAGTAAAATATTTCAAAACAAGCTCCTTTTTGTCTTTTTGAGACAGAGTCTTGATATGTATGTAGCTTGAACTATCTTCAGATTTGTGATTGGTATGCCTCAAAAATATTTTATTTTCACCTTTTGTTTTTGTTATTTTTTTGTAGTGCTGGTGATGGAGCAAATCTAGAGATTCATACATGACATTTAATCACTCTACTACTGAGTTTTAAACTCTCCCTATAAAATAATCTCTTTTAATCAAGCTCTTATCTTATTTATATTACACCAACAAGAGAAATAGAATTCACCTTCACCATGTGAAACATCACACACACACACACACACACACACACACACACACACACAGAGCATATGGGGTTCTCAGGAGTTGAAATCTTGTTGGTTGATGTATCACCTCTTTAGCCTGATGGCTGGTACAATACCTAGACTCAGTTTTCCTTAGCTCTTAATGTTACTATATCAGAATTATTTATTATTATACTCATGAAAATTTGAGAAATACTAAATAAAAATAATAATATGAAAGATGCTACTACATAAGCAGTAATTTTTGTATACACATAAAAGACTAAATGGTGATAGTTCTTTAAAATATGGTTTACTTTGATGAGACACTGCACAAGATGCAAAGTATACATACAGTTCTAGATTGGAGAGAACTAACATGTCTCATAATTGATTGTAAATTTGTTCTTTTTAATTGGAGAAACTCTAGTTAAAAATTGTGTTATGGGCATTAATAAAAAAACAAGAAGATTTTGTATATCATTAGTACTCATTTTCTGTTTCTCATGATAGGCTCCTTAGCAACTTAGCCCTCTGAAGAAAGTATTATTAAGGGCTGCTAACTTTCTACCTAGTTAGTTTTCTCACATTAGGTATGCTGCAATAGCAGATGTGAATGTTTCATTGCAAATTAGTCATAATGTTCCATTATGTAAGCTGAATAGTTATAGCTAAGAAGGTTATAACCAAACAGATTTCAGGCATAAGGATTAAAAGAAACAACAAAAAGCAATACCCCCAACCCCAACATATACATAAACAAAACCAAACCAACCACCACCAACAACAATGAAAATCCTTGCAAAAGCAATGGAGGTCTGGGGAAATGAATCTGCAATTTCTTCCCATTAGCATGCAACTTCATTTTTGTCTTTATTAGTAGTTCACTGGAGCCATCTGAGCTCCTGAAGCATTGATCAAAGTCCAATGTTAACTCCCTTCTTACACTCTAATAAAAATAATTGTTCACATATATTAAGACCATATTGTGTACCAGAGGCCAAACTAAGGGCTTCCCATTTTATTGGCTGCTTTAAATCAATGCTTTCTGAAGCCGGTTTTCCTGAGAATCTCCTGGACTGCTATAAACAACAGATTCCCAAGGAATGCCTTCTCCTCACCTCCAGTGCTAACTCAAGAGTCTGGGGTAGGTCTTATGCTTGTGCGTGTCTACAAAGCTCCTAGGTAACAGGATTCTGATTCTCCTGATCCAACAGCTCGTATGTTCAGTGGCCCTGCAGCTCATTCCCTCAGTTGGTATATTGCAATTGCCCTCATTTGATATATGAAAAATGAGTGAGACTGAGAAACAGAGTAAGTGGAATTCCCTAGGTCAGGACACAGGGAAATGTGGAGCTAGGACTTGGATTTGCTTGTCACACTCACTTTCTGAAGTGGGGCAAACCGTATACACAGACTCTAGGTTCTAGTTTTGTTTCAATTTGACTTAGTAATTAGTCAGATGTACCTTGGTGAGTTTGATCTAATAACATCCCCCTCTTCCCAAGCTCTTAGGGTAAATAGAACAGAGGGTTTTGGTTTTACCTAAGGAAGCAGAATGGCTGTAGAGACTAGAGGAATGAAACCCTGGTAACATATTCAGGGGACTTGAGAGTGTGCAGTTTCAGCCACAGGTTGCCAGAGTTTGCGAATAGCAGCTGAGCCACTGGCACTAACCCAGGACATCAGCAGGATTGGAGATTTTGAATGGGTAATATTTCTTTGTTAAATACCCCATGCTACAATTAATCATGACTGGAGGTTGTATAGCAATTATCAGCTTATATACCTTCTAGCAATTGCTTTCTTTTCACTTAAACATCTCATTTTCAATGCAAGTGGCTTCCTTGTAGGATGGTTTTGATCTATTTTGAATGTTCCAGGGGTGGTAAGGGTTAGTCGTAGTAGCAGCAAAGGATTTCTTCCATATATTTGTGCTTGTGTCTATAGGAAGAGAGAGCCTGGGCCAATTCTGTGAATCCCAGGTTAGACTAGTTTATAAATCTAGATGTTTCGTGTTTATTTTTGTGTATTAGATGTTAAGGAAGTATGACTTTTGGGACACAGATTTATTTCACATGAACATAGCTCCATAATATGAAAATTAAATTATACAGACCTATTGCTGAAGGCTCTTTCAGATATTATAATCAAAAAGACAATGCCAACCCCATCATCATATAAGTGTTCTTCTTTGTCAAAGTGTTGAGCCAGGAAATGACACAGTACACTGTAAGAGGGGACCTAGTGACTTTTCAGGACTCTGAGAAACCCACTGAATATCAGCTTTTTTTTATCTGTTTTGAGCTCAGTATGAATCAATTCTTTGAAGTATATGAATGCCTTCGAAATGATGGTATCTGTGTTTTTGCCTTAGGCACTACAAGCTTGATATCTCTTAAAGCATTTTATTACTCTTATAGTTGTTTTGTATGAATCCTCAAAGGTATATACACAGGATGAATCTATTTGTTGATGTTTAAGTCTTGGGAGCCTCCTAACTTATGTGAACAAAAGGCTTTCTTTTCGGTTTAGTAACATAAATGTGATGGTTGAAAGTATAATTTTAGAATAGGAATGTGTGGTTTTAAACACTATTACTTCCTCCTAAACAGTTTCGTTTTGTCATTTGTAAAACGTGGTCTATATGTTTGTCGAGAAGATAAATGGGTTCATATATGCAGAACATTTAGATAGTGCTAGACACCTAACAAATGTCACATTATATCTAAATGTTAACTCCTGCAACTAGTGCTCGCAATGCCAACTTTAACAGCAGGTTGATGCCCACAACGATCTTTTCTTAAAGTATATGCATTGATAATGAAGTCTTGCAAGTGTCTCATTATTAGGTATGCAGAGTCATAGATGAAAGAGCTCATAGATATAGTAGTATGTTTGAAAACTCATCGACTTTGCTCTAATCTCTTTCACTTTGACAAGGGGAGCCAAAAGAAGTCAGTAACCTGTCTGTATGGCTACAGCTGCAATGTAAGGCATGGCTGGAGACGAAGAAGAGACTATTCAGTGTAAGGAAGAGTTGTAAAAAATTGCTCTATTCTTCTTTCTATATGACTTTCCTTCTAGTGTGGTGTGCAAGTTTTCCTTTTGAATGACTACTGTCTGTGTTTCCTCCTCTTCATCTCATTCTTAAGGTTGGTTAATGCATAGGAGAAGCTGTATTTGTTTCTACCTTTTTGTTCAAAATGGTGCATAAGTTATCTGATATGCACACAGTACAGGAGCAGTTCCCCATCTGTGGGTCACAAAACCTTTTGGGAATCAAATGACAAGAAATGGTGCATATGGTATCTGATATGCACACAGTACAGGAGCAGTTCCCAATCTGTGGGTTACAAAACCTTTTGGGAATCAAATGACAAAAAATGGTGCATAAGGTATCTGATATGCACACAAAATAGGAGCTGTTCTCAATCTGTGGGTCACAAAACCTTTTGGAATCAAATCACCCAGTACAGGAGTCATCTAAGACTATCTGAAAACATAGACATTTATGTTATGATTAATAACTGTAGTAAAATTACAGATTTTAAGTAGCAATAAGAGTATTTTTATGATCAGGGGTGACCATAAAATGAAGAACTATATTTAAAGGTTACAGCATTAGGAAGTTGAGAACCAGGTGATATTAAATGGCCGTCTGTAGTGTTGATTGTAGCTTGACTGTCCACCTCTATGATCACCCTTCTTGAAATCAGTCAGGGTTATAGCTCTTTGACAGTCACAACTAAGTTCCAGCAATCTTTTTCTTCCCTCAGCCTTGAAAGAAATTTGACAAGGTTTTATGGTTCAGAAGGTAGATGTGGATATAGACCTCTCTCTTCTTGTCTCATACACATGCATAAAAGGAAGCCACAAGAGCAGCAGGGGGAAGCAGTTGAGTGATACTTTCTATATGTGATGGGAGGGGTTTGTAGTTTGTGTACCCTCTAGATTGCATAGATACAACCAAATCAAGGGCATGCATGTCTTTAAGATTGTGATAAAAGGAATAACACCTGTCACTAACTAGTTCATACTTACTATAGATGGGCTTCCTATTTCCATCAAAGGCATGCAATTGAAGCCAACGATATGTACCTACCTCAGTGACCACATTTCTACTGAATATACACAGGGCATCCCATCTTAATCAATCAGACCCTACCCTTTTCATATAGTTAAAGGTTCTGCCAATAAAGAAGACTGAAATTATTTTATAATGGTCACAAATGTTTCTCAATTGCAATCAGTTAATCAAATACACTCACACCAATCATGAGTCACATGCAATCCCAGTGTTGCAATTTTTCTCTTAATGTCAGTTATTGAATGCCAAATTATTAAATCCTTCTTTAACTAGAGCACCATCCTTGCAGTGAGAACAGTACCTGTGGCAACTGGCTGCCCTTTCTCAACTCCGTGTGTGACATGAATGCAAGTTGAGTCTAGGGATCGGGATGTTTTTGTGTTTTGTTAAACAGACATCATATAGCAGCTCTGTTTCATCTGAAGCAGTGCCTTCCTCTGCATGGATGAGTTTGTTTTGTTTGACATAAGCATTAGAGAGAACAAATCAAATCAAATGGAGACAAAATAAGATAAAGGAGATTGAAGGTTATATTTGGTTTTTGATCATTCGAAGACACTTATACTTATCTTTCTATATAATGTTAAAATTTCTTTGTTTTCCGATTTCAGCAAAGAGGTTGGTACACATGTTCAAAAAATATTTTTTACAAACGTCATAGTTTTTGATCACAATATCTGAGTCAGTTTCCAAATAAACACATTGTCTCCCATGATTGCAGGAAACAGTGTTAATAGGAATTCTGCCAACAGTTCCGAACTCAAGCCGTGGTCTTGAGCAATGAAATAAATTGTCTGCAATGAAGATATGAATAAATTACTAATAGAGGACTCTTCATTTATCTTTAATGCTTTGCCAAACACCAGCTTGATTGAAACTCTGATAGTTAGCAGAAAGAAGAAAGGGTGTATCTTGACGAAGAATCAAACTAGCAAGGGTAATGGAGTAGAGCCTTTCCATGTGGAATTCCATCTCAACAATCCTGTTTCTTTAAAGGTCGGAAGCTCATACATACTTGGAATTTTTGCTCTCTGCCTTTGATTTAAAGCGCAAAATCAAAAGCTTGTTCTATGAAAAGAAATGCACTCGAGCAACCCAGGAATGTGCTGAAGCCTTTCTACAAATTAATCTCTTCTTTAGTGCAGGGAAACATGCAGACCATTCAGGGACAGTGGGAGGAGCTGGGGCTTGAATTTGAGCCAAGCTTAATGAGGAATTGGAGGCAAAATGGGATTGAACTGTACCTTGTTAACTGATGAAAGCTGTGAATGAGCTAGACTTACTCGCCAAGAATTCCTTCCTTTTGTTGCAATTAACTATAGGGAATACTTTTGAGATAGTTTTTGTGATCTTTAAACACTAAGATATGATTTTAAAATATGTTTATGTTTAAAACTTAGGAAGGAGGTCATTTATTCATTCTCATTTGTAATGTGGCTGCTAGTTTTGAAGACACACTGCTTCAAATTTCTGTAGACTTGGTTGTCTGACTTGAAATCTATATTACTAACCACTCTATGAGGTGCCAGAGGGAAAAGCAATGTTAATCACTGGCTGTGTCTGGGGGCCTCACATTCCAGCCATTGCTGCTGAAATCTCTCAGCCACAGCAGGGAAAGCAGAAACCCAGGGGCCAAGCATGCACTAGGCATTGAGCTGCAGATCTCTCAGGCACTCATTCCTCTTAAGAACCAGCACATACCTTTCCCAGGGAGACTGATTTATGGCGCGAATACTGTTTACTCTGCAAATTTCTTCTATAGAAAACGTGGTGAGCAGGAATCCTGGTAATACCGAGAATGGATGTTCAAATGGGACTTGGGAAGGCTGGGCTTTAGGACAAAGAAAAATCTTCTTGAACGACTTATTAAAACACCCCATGGCCCAATTTTCCTTGTTGTGAGCTTGAGATGGGACCTGCACATTGAGCTGTTGCAAAGCATTGTGTGATTTATAATAGTTTTAATATGGTTCTTTTTTTTTTTTTGGAGCTGAGGACTGAACCCAGGGCCTTGTGCTTGCTAGGCAAGTGCTCTACCACTGAGCTAAATCCCCAACCCCAATATGGTTCTTAAAGGCAAGGTAGGTGTCTAGCACCTTCTAATTGATAGATCAGAAGACACACCTCATTTTGGTGGATATATTCTTCTCTTAAAAGTCTGAGCACTGAACTCTTTATGAACAGAATAATCATGTGCATGCAAAAGTCACTGGGTTGAGTATGAAATTGATAAATGGGAACTGGGTTCCGAATCTCAGTAATTAAAAATCAAGTAAGAATAGACTTGAACAGAAGCTCAAGAAGGACATTTTTAGTGTTGAAAATATAAGTAAATTGTAAAACACAGCAACAAGTTATAAGCTCCAGCTGCTGCCCAGAGGACAAGTGGAGAAGAGAGTGAAAAAAACAAGCCTCACTGTTCAAACTGGCATGGGGGTCAGACACATAATGGACACACATCTACATGGTAGAAGGAAGGACTTAGAAAAAGAGTAAGAGTGTCCCAATATTGGAGAAGGCCAAAGTGTTAAAGAAGTATTAAGGCTTAGATAATACAGAAAGCATGCAATTTTACCTTTCAGAAAAACTCAGAAGATCAGGCAGATGTGTGAAGCTACATTGTATGTGTGTGTGTGTGTGTGTGTGTGTGTGTGTGTGTGTGTGTGTGTGTGTGAATGATAAGCCCAGTGTCTCATCGTGGAGCTCAGTTTCCTCCTGTATCTGGCATAGCTGAATGAGGAACCTACAAGCATCACAGAAAGTGTCATTGCTTTATAATTTCTGCTCCCATTTGGCAAAGGAGAGTATGGTATAGGCACTGGTGGCCTGGACCTCTGTCCTTCCCTCATCTTCTATAATCATTGATCTCTCTGAGCTTCTGACATTTTGTCCTCGCTTTGCTCATTCCGTTTGGGATAAACAAAGAGGAAATTTTGCTAAGATTATGTCATCTTTCTTGGTTCAAGACTATGCATGGGTTAAAAGAGTTCTCAAAAAGTAATGTTTGCTCTTTTGAGTAAGAGCTACTTCCTGTCAGTCCCCTGATGGCATTTGATTCCTTTCAATCCACATTCACTAATTTACAGAAGATATAAAAGTGGATATCATGTATGCCTAAATCTGACCATGAACTAAGTTTATATGCATTTGTAAGGGAATAGTTTGATCTTGTTTGAGGCAGAATTTTTAAACAAAATGTAACATTTATAATTTTTCTTCTATGATATATACATACCCATGGGAAGGGGAAGGAAAGCAGCTATCTTCTCAGAAAAATGACTTTTTAAGTAACCACAAATAGACCAAGAGGTCTATAAGAATATACTAAAAACTGCAACGGTAATATGTTTAGTGGAATAGGGGTGTGTTCATTAGAATAGGATGCCAGCCCTGTGAAGATGGAGTTCTTGAATTCCCAGTGAATATATGTATTCCAATTCTATGACTAAGGAGCTCAGAGATGCAAGCTGAGGAGGAATGTATGACTTTAGTCAAATTAGCTCTTAGGGAAGAACTTGCTAATGTCCCTACAGTTCAGGAGCTAAATTGACATATCTATTTCAGGCATTGCAAGGGGCAGCATACAGGGGGCAGTATAGGTCCAATGCTAAATTATTCCCAAAAGTTTCATGGAAGGTAATGATGCTGTTATTATTTTTTTCCCAAAGAAACTTATGAACTGATGAAGAATTTACCCAAGATACAAACCTATACAATATGGCTCCACATATAAACTGATGATTCCACAGGGTTTATAGGGGGGGGAAACAATGTTAATATAATAAAAAGCATTTTCTGGATGAATTTAATTGTATTTCCTCCTTCTACAATATCATACATTTGCCTCGATATTAGAATAACTCAGGAGAAGTTTTATGTCTAGACTTCTCTTTCATCCCAGAAAATCCTCAGCAATTACAATTGGGCTCTTTTAGAAAGGGAGACAGAAAAAAAAAAAAACCTGTAGGATTCCTATACGATATATTAAAAGGACATGTTCTTTTTAAGAAGGAAAGAATTCACTTTTTAGTAGCTATACATCTGGTGTGAAAATCATTTTTGAAGCAAATCAAGGACCCTTTTAAAGTTGAGATGCATTTATTTGCACAAAGTCTTTACAGGACTGGTCCATGTCAACCAGTAGTCTGGGATGCTTGGGAGCAAAGGCAAGTATTTCAAACTATATTTAGAACAGTAAATCAACTTGAACATCTACTCTCTGTGAGACGTCATGAAATCTCTTGGGAGTTTAAAGTATGTCACATTGGTCTTTCTTTTTTTCTTTCCACTTTCAAAGGAGTCTTTGGAAAGAATAGATAATAGGTGGCAAATTATAGCCTACACTGTGGTTGGGCTATGTGGTTTTTCTTAGTGGAGCAGATTGGAGAGGCCAGATGCTTCACGTTCTGGTCTGCTCTGATGTTGAACAGGCCCTGGCCTTGTTCCCGAGGCCTGGCTGTGGATGTCTCTGGACCAGGCTATCTTGTAGATCAAATAAATTCTTCAAGAAGATCTCTTCCTAACCTCGTAGGATTACCCTGCCTTTCTGGGACTGCAGTTCCAACTGTAGAAATAGTAGTTCCCATGAAAGAAGAGTGTGAAAGTATCAAAGGCTAAAGGGTTGGGGGGAGAAGCAGAGGAATGCATGTCATGCGAGATTATTAACTATAATTTCTGATGGAAAGTTCCAAATTTCCTTTGAACAACTGCCTTGGGGCAAGTCCTGTAGGAAGCACAGAGCTCACATATAATATGTCATTAACTGGGCTTATGATTTCCTTGGAGTGTTTATAGGTTGGGTTAGGATGTGGAATGCATAAGCCATATACAAAATCACAGTGCATTTATTGCTTCCTCTGCCAGTCCACTGGGGGAAAGTCATGAAGCTTGCAGAGGCATCTCCGGTATGCTTGAAAACTAAGCTTTTACCTTTATTTAACCTCAGAAGCTACATCTGACCTAGCAAGTCCTATAAAGCTATTGTGATAAACATTCTCAGAGCCTGGAGACATGTGGACACTCCTATTGTGGATAAGTAAAACTTCTCTGTACCTCAGACATCTTTCCTCAGCCTTCCTTATGCTTGACAGTAGGAAGAGATACTGTTTCTGGAAAATAAAGAAAAAACAACATTAGGTTGGCTTGCATTAGTCATTTCTGATTTATTGTATTTGGTGAGCTGTAGCTATAGAGAAATTATGGGTTGAATTGGTATAAGTCCAGTGCTAATGGGACCAAAGTTCATTGGTCTGGTTTATTTCTTGGTGACTATCATAACTCTGACTCTATCTGGCACAGGTTCCCTTTCCCATCAGGATCATGGTATTCTCAGAACCTTCTTGGGATCATGATGAGACCGATGTTCTGATCAAGTGACTGAAGCCAACTGCATTTTTCTCTGAGACCTGGAACATGTTTAAAATCTGTGTACTCAATTTGTTTTCTAAAGAGGTTGGGAAGATATTGAACTTATTCCCTCCGCGACATGCTTCTCTAGCATACAACAGCAGGGCACACCATCCATTTATTCTCTTTGTCAGGTGATATCCTAGACTCAGAGAAATCCTTATTGATTTACCAGGCCATCAGAATAGACCTACTAACAAATATTTTTAATATCAAACAGTATTAATCTTACTATTAGGTGGTATTATAGGAAGTAAACAAAACACTAAAACACTGGACACTTGGCATTAACCTGATCTTCCTTGTAAGGTTAGTATTGAACTCCACCTTCCCCCAAACCCTGAGAAGCAGGTCCTACCTCTGTATCCAGCTGATGGCAATGGAGGGAAGAGAAAGAATAAGCCAGTTTTCTCACCAAAGGCAGCAACAGCTCAAGTAAAGAGCCAGGGATGGCTTCAGGTCACTCCAAAGACAGTGGTGAAATAACCATTGCTGTGTTCAATTTGCTTGACTTCTGTAGAATATTTGCCACATGTGGATTTCTCCAATTTAGAAAATCAGAGGTTCAATTATTGAAAAACAGTAAAGTGGAGACAGTGTAATTCTGTGTGAATACTTCCTTTCCCAATGTTTTAGAAACAGACAATATGAAGCTGTCCAACAGCCATTTCTTCGGTCTCCTTTATAAATACAGTAAATGAGATCACCCTGGGCTCATTTATCCTTGTTGGGGAAAGTTCTAAATTACTCCTCTTGAGACTTTCCACTTAGAGCTGGTTTGTCTAATGGTAGATTGACAAATTAACAGACTGAAGCTTCAGTCTCCTTTCATTTTGGTGAGGATCAATTGCACCTCTGGTTCTTAGTAGCTTTATAGAAGAATTCTTAATCCAGAACCTTGAACTGCCAGATATATCTTCAATACTCCTTACAAAGCATACAATAAATGTTAAATATTAGCAATATTGATGCCAAGAACTGAATTTTCCTCTCAAGGTGATATGCTGAAGTCTTAGTTCCCACTGTGAATGTATTGGGAGATAAACAGTACATTTTGGAACTCAATCTGAGTAGCTAGCTTTTTAAGAATACAAGTAGCTGTTTTTATTCATTTGACCAACACAACTGTAGGAGAACAGAGTGAGAACCAGCCTTCTAGACAGGACACCCATGTGCCACAAGATCTCAGACACTATGCAACAAATTTTGCTTGTTTCATCTACCCAGTCTCTAGTGTTTTAGTTTTAGTCAAGCAGAATGAATTGCTGTAGAGCTGTTTTCCTTCTTGTGTGGGTGTGTTTTTCATTTAACATTTAATTGCTTCCCTTGTTTTTGTTCATTCCTTTTGTTTCTGTTCCTTCAGCCTGCCCTGCCTTTTCTTTAATTTTGACACCTCTTTATTTCCCTCATGATTCTCAACATTAAGCATAATAGCAATGTTAGACAGCCAAGTAGCCTTATTTGGGGACACCATTTACATGATTCCCAGGCCTTTTCTTATTAACTTCCTCTGGAGAGTTGTGTAAGTCATTTCATAATTGTGCTGTTTTCTATCTTCCTATACTTTTCAGCATCCCGCCCTCCACTCTTTGATGCTTTTGCTTTTCTAGCCTACATATTTAGAACCTGGATGCTTCTTATCCGTGTCCAGATATTTGCCCATTACTGTGGGCCTACATACCATGTAATAAGACACTGGCACTCCTTATTGTAGACAGAAATATCTTTTTTTTACACTGCTATGACTAAATTCTGTCCTACCAAAACCACACATTATAGTCTTAATCCCTAGGTTCTCAGGGCATAACTTTATTTGGAAGTAGACCTTATGAGAGACAATGAAGCTGTAAGGGTAAGCCCTAATTCAGTCTTATTTGAATTACTAAAAGAAATGGCAATTAGGATGTACAGTGATGACTCAGACAGGCAAGCACACAAGCACATGAAAACAGACCTTCTGGATTGATGTCATTTTCAAGCAGAGGAGAAAAACTGAACTGTCTCCTTCATACTGGTCTTCACACCTCCAGAAGCTTTGAAAACTTGTGTCATGGTCAAAAAGACACACACACACACACACACACACACACACACACACACACACACACACAGAGAGAGAGAGAGAGAGAGAGAGAGAGAGAGAGAGTGTTAAGGCATCTCCACCAATTTAACACATGCCCACTACACTCTCTGGCATTCTGGCAGACAGAGCATTTAGACACGTGGCATGGCCTTTGTGGGAAGACTCTCACAGAGCCTCTGACATCAGAGAAGCCCATATTCTACTCTAAATTTATTCCAATAAGAACCATTTTTTCTAGTCTTCCTCAGAATCCTAAAATCAATGTAACCTTAGGTATTATCCATCCCAAATTCTTCATCATATATATGAAGAAATGAGATAGAGACAGAAGAACCGAATGTCTCTAAGCCACTTGTTAATCAGTTACTGTCATCTTCCTGTTCAAAAACTCTGCCCTCTGGTTCTACTTTGCACCTGTAAAGTATTTTGTTCTGTTTTTCTATTCATACCACAAACTCTATTGTGTTTTTGCTTCCTGTCCTTCAGTGTTCATGTGTTTATCATGTTAAAATAATTTTTTATTGCTGTAAATATTTTGGTGTGTTCTCTGTTCATCTGGGCATATGTTATTAACTGTGTAGGATTATTTTGGGGAGGCGTATGTGTAAAAAGCTTTTACCACTTTGTTTATTTATTTATTTATTTATTTATTTATAATTTATTTATTTTTTACTCAGTTAAAGATTTGCAGAAGTCTTCACCTACCCTTTTCAGTTCCATCACAAGGTGCTTTTTGCTCAAGGAAAACAGGCACATTTTTCTTTATTAAATGTACTGGGCTGGTAATTTCAGATCTTAATTAGATTATGGTTGCTGTCCTTGAATTTTACTCTGTGTTACTAACCATGATCACTTCTTCCCTCCACATCAACACAGAAAAGAAGGTCCCTGGCTGTTTCTTGTTTTACTTTAGCTTTTCTGAGCTACAACAGGGCTTTTGTTGTCCCCTCAAGGGGACTGTTGCTGGCTTTTGCAGTCTCCCAGTGGCTTTATCAGATAAGAGTGTTGGCAGAGCTGAGGTAAGTGCTCACTTGTCCTATGTTGATGCTACATGGAGAGATGGGTGCTGCTTTGAGAGCATTTTGAAGCCCATCTGTGCTATGTTTAACATCAACATGAAGTGGTCCAGAATCTGTTCTTGAATGTTTAAAAACCTTTCATTTTAGTCAGAGGATAAACGTGATGTATCACGGTGATAAGAATAATAGTTCAGGGAACAAACATGATTCCTGAACCCTCACTTGTAAATCGAGGTTTTCAGTATTATTAAACCCACTTGCAGGCATCAGATCAACAGTGATCAGTCTTCTATGAGGGATTCAAAGGAAAAAAAAGAAAAACACTTTTGAAAATTGAGTAATTTTTCTTTCCAGTCCTCTTTTCATTGCTCTGTGTTCTTTAGTGAGTATTGTGTACTCCCAATAGGTTAAAATATTGGATCCTTTACCAAACGTTTTACTGAATGTCATTTATTGTATAGAGATATAGCCATATGTTCACATTAAATAAATTGACCTGTGATTTCTAGTTATTAATCATCTACTCTCAATCACTCACCATTGAGTGTGTTCTTCAAATACACTTGCAATATTGGCACAGCTTTGGTTATCATGACCTGCAACACTTTTCTTTTAAAGATTTATTTATTTTATTTGAGTACAGCATCATTCTCTTCAGACCAACCAGGAGAGGCCCTCACATCTCGTTACATATGATTGCGAGCAACCATGTGGTTGCTGGAAATTGAACTCAGGACATTTGGAAGAGTAGTCAATGCTCTTAACCACTGAGTCACCTCTCCAACCCATAACCTGCAGCTCTTAAATGTCAATTCTGACATAAAGCGCTATAATGAACAGGAAATATCCTACCCCCAATGGTTTTGTGCTGCTCTTCACTGGTTTAAAGATATATTAACAATATAATCTATCTTAGACATGTGAAAAGGGACTGGTATTGTAGAAGTTAATAACTTGTCAGAACTGGCATGGGAGCTTCTCTTTTGAGAGTAATTTATGACAACTCTCTAAGTTTTATATTCCTCAAGATATAATGAGATATGGATGTTATTATGCATTTTTTATTGTGCTTGTTAGGTTCACATGAGCAATACTTACTAGAATGTGCCATTGGTCCTAGAAGTTTTACCTTCCTAAAATCAGAACTAGCCAAAACCAAAGTCTGAAACATTTCTCAACTGCATTAAAAAGTCCAAATATTTTAACTGCATATTAAAATTCTTCACAATCTCAATTCATAAGATTTCAATTCCATTCCCCTCACTCCTTGCCAACTTTTACTTCAGTCACAGTGAAGTGACCTTCTTTGCCACTGATACTACAACCTTTCCTTTTTCACTAAATTTGCATATCACTTTGCATTTCCTTTTTCACTAAATTTGCATTTTCACTGTGCCATTTTTGTAGGCTTTTTATAGAGCTGTAAATGATATAAATTTCCATGATGAAGAGGAAGCTATAACC
The DNA here is from genome assembly GCF_021556685.1 of Rattus norvegicus. NCBI lineage: Eukaryota > Metazoa > Chordata > Mammalia > Rodentia > Muridae > Rattus > Rattus norvegicus. The sequence goes on along the minus strand of NC_141547.1, from coordinate 68,750,573 downwards.
TTTATGCTTACTTCAGCTGACTATTACACTACAAGTTCCTTAGAGTAGCTATCTCCTTTGGTTGACCTTTGAATTGCCAACCTCAGGGACATTGCCTGGTACAAAGCATATTTATTATTTACTTACTCATCCATTAAATCTATCAGTCATTATAGTATCCCTAATGCATGATATGTCTATAAAATATCTTAGACAATTTAGCTTTTCTATCACATATTTAAAGTTTATTGGGTAGAGACTAGAAAGACAAAACACTTATTTCACATTTGTTTTACTGGGATAATGACTATGACATACTCAGCATAGTATGTAAACACATGTCTAAGAGGTCTGCCAGGTCCCATGTTCAGAACAAGAAATTGACAGAGACTTAGAAACAATAAGCTCAATAATTTCAAGGGTGGAAATAGGCTAAAACTAAGAAATACTTTCAAGGCTCAAGAGTTCCATACAAAGGGTTGGGGCTTTTATGTTACATAGTATGATGATTAGTGTTAATTGTCAACTTAACAGAATTCTAAGCATACTGGAGATAAACCTCTGAATATATCTATGAAATATTTCTAGATTAGATTAGCCTAGATAACATTAAAGCCCAGACATGCCTGTGAAATACTGTCTCCTTGAAAGCAATGGCAAGTGAGAAGGGTCACCAACCATGGGTGTTACCATTCCCTAGGCTTAGATCCTGGATAAAAGGGAGAAAATCAGTTCTATACAAGCATTCATCATTCTCAGCTTCCTGACCATGAATACGCTGTTACACCTCAAACTCCAATCATTATGGATACCTTTCATGGTACACTTTATCCTCAAAGTATAAGACAAAATAAACCCTTCCTCTCTTAAGTTGCTTTTGTTCAGGTATTTTATTACAACAGAAGAAAAAGCAACTGAGACATGCAGCCTGGGCTTTGGTATGTATGCTCTATTCCACATGTGAAGTTCCTCTTTCTCCTCTTTTTTCTCCTCCTCTTTCCCCAACTTATCCCTATTGACTGATTGATTGATTTTGTGTGATACCACCAAGGCTGGTTTTGATACACCATTCTCAAATAATCCCTTTGCCACATTCAGCATTCAAAGAACTGTACCTGAAGTTGTATGCCCACTGTGTCCAATTCACTCAATACATTTGCAACGGCTTACCTATTTCATTATAGTTATTTTATATTCTCTGAAAAATATGTGAAAATGACAATTGATTTAGAAAACTTCAAAAGAATTCAGGCAGCTCAGATTCCAAGCAGGTATCATGCAAATAAAGTAATAAAATTGACTTTTATTTTGCTTTCAAGTTGATTTATTCCAACTAGCTATTAAGTATGGGAAGATTCCAATTAGCTATTTGAACTAGCTAGCCATTATTGTAAGAACAACTATCATAAAGTTCATACAAATGGAACTAACTCTCTATTCTTGTATTTTCTCTCTTCCGTGTTTGAGAAATGTAATTTAAATCTTGCTAAATGAAATGTGTAAATATACATAGTCCTTTCGAACATATTAATCCATCACTCTTTAATAGGTAAAGAAGCCATTATTTTCTGATTATATATCTTTATTGTACAGAATTCTGCAGAAATACTGATACTGATTTATTTATATTTATTAAGTCTTTCTACATTAACCCACTTGAACACTGATATTTTTACTTAAGCACCTTTTAATAGTTTTCCTACTCCAAGAAGTAATGCAACTTCTTTTTTATTTTTATTTTTTTTTTTTTGTGAGCGCTCCTATGGGTATAGGTTAGTTGACTCTGTTGGTATTTGCTGGGGTTTCTAACCCCTTCCGGGTCTTTAATCCTTTCCTCTCCTCTTCCCAATTTGATTATTCTTTAATGATCTTAAAATTTCTACTTGCAGCTTTTTTTGCCTCATTAAAATTTATTTTATCTTTTTGAAAATTTGGATTACTCTCTATTCCTCTTCCCTATTTTGCTTCTTCACTTTTTCCCCACCTCTCCTCCCTGTCTTTCTTTATATCTAATACTTACATCTACCCTGGTTTGCTCATCTGCTTCAGGGTATATTTTACAGTATTTATATCACTTTACAATGGAAATAAATTTAAAATTAAATATTTTTTAGTTAATTACTTATCATAGTTATGACTGTGTGTAAAGATAACTATATAAGTTTTTCAACATACCAACATGGATCTGTAAACTTTTAAGGGCAGAACCAAATTTAATGAGATAGAACCAGTATTATTTTATTCAAGACTATAAATATGTGTAGGTATGTGTAACCTGTGTAACTCCAAGACTGAAAAGGGGAACTGACACACATTCCCACCCTTAAAAGGAAGGTTCTATTTTTTTTCTAACAGTATTGCTCCTGATGAGTTAACCATGTTCCAAATTTTGAGCATTGTGAACTAGCCCTGAATGTATTTTTTTTTAAGAACACAAAATTAGGTGAATAAAGAAGGTGAGCTAGATTTAGGATGAGTTGAGAGGTTAAATATAAATTGTGCAAATTGCTCTAAGAAATAATAAAAAGAAAAAATTGTATAAATGTGCTGTAAATATATAGTGTTCTGATGTTTATATATTTCTTTCATTCATCTGTCATCAATCTGTCTTCTATTTACTTATTCAACCAATAAAAGGAGGAATTTAACAGTACAAAAGAATGTTAAATTATATGATATTGTTCAACAATCATAGTCAAGAATTCAGAGAACACAAAACGAGGGCAGTAGACTCATCAAGGAAAGGATGAACTCAGGTCAAAATACTGTGCCAGAAATATTTGAAGGCTTAAGCCTTTAAGTTTAAGTTTAGCCTTTAAATTTATGTTTAGAAGAGAGTGAGTAGGTAAGAAAGAGTTAATGTTGCAGGGAGGCACAAAGAGGCTTGTGATACCTTAACCTGAAGAAAGACATCAGAATGGCTGAATTACAACATCTTTAGGTGGACTGAATGGGAGGTTCTATGAACTAAGACTATGCTCTGCTACATTTGGCCTTCACTCTGAACGCAAGTGAGTTCTACATGAGCATTTAAATGGGGGGAAAACAATATCACGTTTTAATAATGGATATTTTCTTTACTTACATTTCAAGTGTTATCCCTTTTTTGTTTCCCCTCCCGAAACCCCCTAGTCCATCCCCCTTCTTCCTGCTTCTATGAGAGTGCTCCCTGATCCACCCAACCATTCCCTCTCTGCCCTGGCATTCCCCTACACTGGGGCATCAAGCCTTCACAGGACCAAGGGCCTCACTTCCTATTGATGGATGACAAGGCCATCCTCTGCTACATATGCAGCTGGAGCCATGGGTCCCTCCATGTGTACTCTTTTGTTGATGGTTTAATCCCTGGGAGCTCTAGGGGGGTCTGGTTGGTTGATGTTGTTGTTCTTCCTATGGGGTTGCAAACCCTTTCATTTCCTTCAGTCCTTTCCCTAACTCCTCCATTGGTGGCCCTATTTTCAGTCCAATGGTTGCCTGCTAGCATCTGCCTCTGTATTTGTCAGACTCTGGCAGAGCCTCTCAGGAGACAGCTATATCAGTCTCCTGTCAGCATGCACTTTTTGGCATCCCCAGTAGTGACTGGGTTTGGTGACTATATGTGGGATTGATCCCCATGTGTGGCAATCGGTGGATGACCTTTCCTTCTGTCTCTGATCCACTTCCACTTCGTATTTCCTCCTGTGAGTATTTTGTTCCCTCTTCTAGGAATGACTGCAGCATGCACACTTTGCCCAGTTTCCAATGGGCAGATGGAAATGCTCTCTCTCTTTCTCTCTCTCTCTCTCTCTCTCTCTCTCTCTCTCTCTCTCTCTCTCTCTCTCTCTCTCTCTCTCTCAATGCTTCTCATGTGCTTCATCATCTAATCAGTGACACACTCCTAAATTGATTGTGAATCTATCTACTGCTTCAGATCTTTTCTGGTCATCCAAATGAAGCCACTTGTTTTTTCATTTTTGGCAGTATGTAATTAAGGGTGCACAGCCGACTGTATTCTTTCACACATGGATCCCAGGCTTCAGAGTAAGATTTATTACTCTTGCCTACTGTATTTCTCCTGCTTACCTGCTTGTTTTTAAATGTCTCTCAAAATGCAAATTCTCTGCTACTCAGAAGGGATCTAATTTACCAACACATAGAAGAATATCTGCTGAACGAAATGTACTTTGGGAAATTGTGTTTCATTAATGGATGAAAATGGAAGAATTGTTATCTGGAGGTCATGCAAACAATTGAGAAGGCATGACTAGAAACAAGAACAGCTAAAAGGCTTTTAACCAGTCCAGCTTCTTTCACCAGCTACACTGATTTTCAGATGCAGCCATAGTGATCATTTGCTGTAAATTGGTAGCAAGCAAACTCAAGTGCTTAACTTAATATAGTCTTGCCGCCTTAGGTGTATTTGCAGATAAGTTCAGACAAGTTTAGAACAGGAAATGTTCCTGGAGCAACTTTCTCCACTAATAGTAGAAGGGAAATTAGATAAAGATGCACTTCCTATCTGTTGTGTGAATTTTCCTAGGGAGACGTGAACAAATATCTATTTACCTCTCCAAGAAAACCAGTTGCCAACCAAAGTAAGAATTCTCTACATTATTTCTTGCTGAATCAGTTTGTTTAACTCAGGTGACTTAAACCTGAAGTGGAAATGGTTTGTTATAAGATTATGCGTAACTTATGAGCAACAACATGACCAAAGATTCAGCTATAGCAGCACAGAACAGGTCCCATCCCACCTTCGTCAACAGCTGCTAACTGCTTTGATATCTTTTGCTCAACACTTGAACTCTACTTGCACATGAACTCTTGTCTACGCCCTACTTTTCTTCCATAAGGAAATATTTTTGGGTCCAATTTTGTGACTATCTCATATGAGTCATTGTAGACATTCTGATTCAAGATGACAATGAGTGTGTCATGCTCTGAGGACAGAGCTCCACCACCCCACTCCAGAGAGTAAATTCCGACAGGCATTTTACGTACTTCAGCAGAACTCCCCCTATCCTAATCTTCATGGTTCACAGTAATAGCTAGCCCGTTAAAGCCCTGTGACTATTTTTTTCTTTCTCTGTTTTGTTCTTCAAGCATCTATTCCTTGCTCCTGTCAGTGAGGTACCTTCCTCAGTCATCTTCCAGGGTCCCTGCCTCACATCCATCAACTGAATCACTTCTATCATCTAGTATCCCATTCTTTCTCCCTTCATCTGAGCTATTTCCAAATTCAAGGGAAACTCAAATTAATACAAAGCTTTTGGATTAATCTATGCTGAGAGAGATTATATTTTCAAATTCGTTGGCTGATTAAGTGGATTTTGACATTATCCAATATATAATTAGTCAAAATGAAAAATGGCAGACCTGAAGAGATTCTCAGATTCTAAATATTTTAGTGGGAAACGGCAAGGGAGAGTCATATATCCCCCACCCCCCCCAAGATAAAACAACCACATACAAATGTGAAGAAAGGACTTACATGCCAAACAAAGGAGACTAGGAAACATATTGAATTTTCAGTCAATATTAGGCAAATCTTAGAAATACTTGAAGCATAAAAGAGAAGATTTCAGAAGGAAATTAAACTGAGTTAAGAGAACAGTGATTTATGCAAATAAAAGCAAAAGTACTAGTCCAGCTATAGCGTAGTCCTGAGTTTACTTCCTAATTCAAAAATAATTGATTAAAAAACTGTACAGAGATACCTCACAGTTTTGAAATACTCACAAACACTCTGTTCTTGGATGACTTCAACTACTCTGATACAGTCATTCTGTTTGAATTAGAAATACCCCTCATGATCTTCAGGATTTGACAGCTTGGTGCCCATTTGCAGATGCTCTTTGGGATGGTTCAGGAGTTGTGGCATTGTTAGAAGTGTGTCACTGGAGTCAGGCTTTGAGAGTTTAAAGACTGTTGCCATTCTTAGTTCCCTCTATTTCTTGCTTGAGGTTCCTGATGTGACATTTTAATGTCTGCTGCTTGCTCACTATTATGGCAGATGTCATACCTATGGAACTGTACACTAAGTAATCCTTCCATCTATAAGGTGACTGGCCATCATGCTTTGTCACAGTAATTGAAAAGTAACTAAGACAATTAATTTGAATAGGTTATTTTGCATACTAATCCGTGGTCAAATGTTTTGAATGGTAGATCATATTACAGAGTAGTGCTAGCAATTTAACATGTTAACATGTTTTGAGAAGTTTAAAAAAAGATGACATAATGTTTGTCATTTTTTGATCTTCATTTAATGATTTCTCCCTTGGAGAAGTATAGCAATTATTTGTCACCATTTGGAAGGCTTTTCTTTTCTTTCTCATACTTGTTCTCTGGGAAATTGCTATAGACTCTAGTGAAAACATTATTCTTGTTTGGTAAAGAGAATATTCAATTGAAGTCTGATTCTGCCAGGGACTGTCAAATCTGTGGGATGCCTTCTTTTATTTCATCAGTACATTTTCATTTGTCCTTTTAAAGATTCTCGTCCTCCTTTGCCTTAACCAGGTTATCATTTTTTTGAGCTTCTCTTCAATCTATTCATTTAACTATGTTTTAAGTATTTGCATTTCCCCTGTTCTACAATTCATTCCCTTTGTTGCTCACCAATGAAACATGGTTTCAAGATGCTTAGTTGGTAGGAGGAAATTTATCATACCTAAGTATGAAATGTAATCTATCATTAATTATTTCATTTACTAATTGCTAAACCTTTAATGAATGGTCCTTACCTATATATAATAATTATTGCTCCAAGATGTGGTCTCATTATTCTATCCCCTTATCTGGGAATATAGTTAAGATTAAAAGTATCTCAGCACAACTATGAATGCTCTGGAATTTAATGGTCACCGGATAATAGAAAGCGCACATCTTTAAAGAAAAAAAAAAAAAACAGAAGGAAAGTGGAAAAGAGTTGGGTAATACTGTGGAAGCTGAGAGGATATAAGTGAGAAAGATATTTGGAATCTAGAAACAAGTTATAAACAGATATTTAAATGTCTTTGTTTCTGTTTTATTGTATTATTAGGATTATCACTATCACAATGGTATGAAATTGAATTTTATTTTTTATATATGCCTACAGTAGAACTTATTTGTTGGTCTGCAGGTCAAGCCAGAAAGTTTGCTTTGGACTGAGTTGGGCTTCTCTTTAGACTGAGAATTGGATTTAGATTTAAATCATGTGCACCTCATTTCACTTAGACCAATAGGATCCACTGTGAGGAATTGCTTCTCGTGGTGAATCCATGGAGTATATTTTATAAGAACTAATAAGGGAGGGTTATTATGGTTTCAGCTGCCACAAGCATACTGACCTTGTGTCTACATTCCAGTGACAAAATCAGGTCACTAGGCGAATCTTAATACAGGTGTTGTGGCCTCTAAGTAGAGGCACTGCTGTCTAAAGGTAACAAGAGAGTAGGGTATATAATATGATAAAACAAAAACTAACACATAAAAATTTGACAAAATCAAACAGGAGAAAAAGAGCCTAAAAGAAGGCACAAGAAAAAGGGGCCCACTCATTACATAGTCAGGAATACTGTAAAACCATTAAAGTGTAAACCATAGTATCTATACAAGGACTTACAGAGAAAAAGAAAAAAATAAAAATTATAAAAATAAAATTAAAATAAAATAGAAAATAAGAGGTTTTTTTTGAAGAAGAGCCCTGGCACAACATGATGTGACAAGGAATCTAAACGTAACATTGAGTTTGTATTCTGTTGGCCATCTACCACTAGGGAGGCAAACTAATAGTTTGTTTCCCCAGTGAGATTTCCTTGGAGCAAATTAATTTTCTTTTGTCAGTGGATATCAATTGGAAATTGCTTTCTAGGGATGGGGGATATGTCCCTTTCTCCTTTCAGCTCTAGGGTCCCACCTAGTACAGACACATGTAGACCCCTATGTATGATACCTAAGTCTCAGGGACCTAAGGTGTGTGTCCATTGTGTTGATTAGAGGACCTTGTTTTCTTGGTATCCTCTATCACTTATGACTTTTATATTCTTTTCACTTTCTCTTCCCATGGTTTCCTGAAGCCGTATAAGGAGAATTGATGGAGACTTTCTACTTAGGACTCTGTGGTCCAGGATCTCTCACTCTCCACATAATGCCTAGCTGTGGGTCTCTGCATTTGTTCCCATTCACTAGAGGAGGGAATTTCTCAGATGATTGCTGAGAAAGGCACCAATCTATGAGAATATCAGAATTCTCCAAGTCACTTTATTGCTTTTTACAAAAGAACAATAGTATTTTGTTTTATCCTAGGTCTCTGGGGTATCTATTTCCAGTGTCTGTTGAGTGTGGGTTCCATCTCATGGAGTGGGCCTTAAGTCACATCAGGTAACTGGGTACTTACACACACTGCCACTATTGTCCTAGCATATCTTGCAGGCAGGAAACCATCGTAGATCAACGCAGGGTTTGGCTGGGTTGGTATTTGCATTTCTACTTTGGTAGAATGCAGAGCATCTTTGTTTATCAAAGATGCTAGCATACAGAGGTGAATGCAGACAGCAGTTCAAATTCTCCATGGACAGTGAGTACTATAGGTATTGGGTTTAGCAATGAGGCCATGATGACAGTTTGGAGAGAATAACCTATAGTACTGGCAACAGCCTGGGATCTGTCGGGGAATCACAAGGGTTCTCTCGGGCCAACAATTCAATAAGATGTAACCAAATACTGGTATTGGGGACTTCATTTAGTCACAAGAGATGGTCATTTTGGACACTGTCTCCCCTCTTATTTGGAAATTTTATTTAGGTTGCCTGCATATATGCATATACTTTATGAAGCTTCTAGTGAATTAGATTTTCATATTATTCCTCTAATGGCCCTAAATTTTAGGTGTCTCTTCCTGTATTCCCTCCTTCATCTCCCTGTTCTATGCTCCTCTCCACTTGATCCTGTATTTTACCCATCCATAACTATGTATTCTCTTTCCTCATCCTAAAAACAGATCTATTTGTCCCTCAGACTTCTTTACTCTATGTTTAATCTCTGTGCTTTTGTAAATTGTAGCTTGGTTATCATAAATATACCAAATAATGATTATGTGTAAGTAAATAATACCATATTTATCTTTATAGGTCTGGGTTGGCTTTCTCTGGATTTTTTCGAGTTTCATTTACTTGTAAATTTGTAATTTCCTTTTTTTAACAGATTAGTAATAAACACTCCATTGTGCAAATATACCAAATTTTCTCTATCCATTATTCTGTTGAGGGACTTCTAAGCTGATTTTGATTTCTAGCTATTATGAAAAAAGCAGCAATGAACATGGTTTCCATAGTGACTATACAAATTTGCACTTCCACCAACAATGGATGAGTGTTAGCTTTGTTCCACATCTTCACCAGCCTGAGTGGTCAATTGTTTTATTGATCTTAGTGATTCTGATGGGTGCGAAGCAAAGTCTCAAAGTAGTTTTGATTTGCATTTTTCTAATGACTATGGATGTTGAACATTTAAGTGATTATCAGCCCTTTGAGTTTCCTCTTTTGGGAATTCTTTGTTTAGATCTGTATACCATTTTTTGTTGTTGTTGTATCATTTGTATCCTTGATATCTAGTTTTTGAGTTCTTTATATATTCTGGATGTAAACTGTCTTTTACAATAATATGTTGATTAAAAATATCTTTCTCATTCTGTAGTGTCTGAACATTTTCTCTAAGGAACACACATTAGGTTGATAGTCTGACTTATGGCATCCTTATGTTATTACAAAATTAAATTACAAAAGTAAATAAAGTGCTGAGTGCTATGGATTTGACTATTAGAACCACCTTCATTGTGTTCTATAAGTTTGTGTATGTTGTATATTTATTTTCATTCAATTCTAGTTTCTGTGTTGACCCATTTGTCATTTAACAGAGTTTTTCAGTTTTCATGAGTTTGTACACTTCCTTTTCTTTTTTGTTTATGTTGACATCCAGCTTTAATCCAGTGGCCTAATAGGACACTGGGAGTTATTTCAAATTTCTTGCATCTGTTGAGACTTGCTTTGTGTTGTACATGTGGTCTATTTTTGGAATAAGTTCTATGAGGTGCTGAGAAAAAGTATCTATGAGGTCCATTGGTTTGTAACTTCAGGAAACTCTAGCATTTTCTGTTTAAATTTTTTTCTAAATGACTTGTCCATTGGTAAGCAAGGAATATTGAAGTCTCCCACTCACAGTGAGTGATGTCAATAAGTACTTTAAGGTGTAGGGTTTTTCCTTTCTTTATTTATGAATTTGGCTCTTCTTGCAGTTAGTTTATAGATGTTAATGACTGCCATATTGTCTTGAATGATTTTCCTTTGTTGGATGTCTACTGTCCTTTCAAATCTCTTCTCATTGTTGGTTTCAATTATATTTTTGGATATTAAAGCAGCCATATTAGCTTATTTTTATATCTTTTACTTGGAATATTTTTTCTCTCCTTTGTTGTGGGATGGTATATCTAGTCTTGCTGTTAAGGTATGTTCTGCAGCAGAAGGATAGATTCTGGATTTGCCTCTATTCTGTTGGTCTGTATCTTTTGGTTAGGGACTTGGCATCACTGATATAGGAAGATATCAAGGAGTAGTATTTGTTCATTCCTGTTGTTTTGCTGTTGTTGTTATTGTTGTGGTAGTGATAGTGGAAGTAGTGTGTGTGTGTGTGTGTGTGTGTGTGTGTGTGTATTTTTATTGTTTTCTTGGGTGTGTTTAACCTCTTTGCGTTGGAGTTTTCCTTCTAGCACCAGCTGTAAGACTGAGTTTACAGATAAATTGTTTGAATTTGATTTTATTATCAAATGTTTTATTTTCTCCATATCTTGTGATTGGAAGCTTTGCTGGTTGTAGTATTCTGGGCTGCTATTTTTGATCTCTTATACTCTGTAGAACATCTGACCAGAACCTTTTGGCTTTTAGAGTCTCCAATGAGAAATCAGGTATAATAGGTCTACCTTTATATATTAGTTCATCTTTCTTGCTATGAATCTTTTAATATTCTTTGTTCTGTATATTTGGTGTTTGGAATATTATGTGGTGAGGGGACTTTCTTTCCTCATCTAATCTATTTGATATTCTGTGCGCTTTTTATTCCTCTACTGACATTTTCTTCAGGTTAGAGAAAATTTTCTCCTATGATTTTGCTGAATATATTTTCCATTTCTTTGACCTAGAATTCTTCTTCTATCTTTATTTCTATTATTCATAAATTCTGTCTTTTCATTGTGTCCCAGGTATCCTGGATGTTTTCTATCAGGAGGTTTTTAGATTTAGTATTTTATTTGACCAAGTTTTCTATGTCTTCTACTTTGTCTTCAGCACTTGAGATTTTCACCTCTTATATTCTGTTGGTGACCCTTATCTCTAAGGTTCATGTTCAAGTTCCTCGATTTCTTACTTTCAGAATTCTGTCTGTTCGGATTTTCTTTATTCTATTTCAACTTCCAGGTCTTGAACTATTTTGTTATTTTCTTTTACTGTTTCATTGATTTTTAACAATGCTCATCATTTTCATAAGGACGGTTTTAAGGTCGATGGCACCTAAGCTATGTTGAAATATTCAGAGTCTACTGCAAGAGGGTTGCTGGGCTCTCATGGAGACATTTTGTCATGGTTATTGTTGATCAGGTTTTTTAAGTTGCAGTCTTGGCATCTGGGTTGGGGGAAGATTGTGATTCTAGGTGATATCTATCTTGTCTTTGTTGGGTGGTGTTCTGTTCCTTGGTTTCTATTTCCCTCTCTAATTCTGAAGAGTGTTGTGGCTTTGTGTTACCTGATAGGAGATTCTTCTGGGATATTGATAGTGTGGCCACTGGGGATTCCCCATAAAATATTTTTAATTATTAGGAGCTGACACTTAGAAAAAGAGATGGTCTAGGAAGGGGGAAAAAGCAGGGTGTTCCATATAATCTTTTTCTTCTCCTGAGAATGGGGTCAGAGAATGAGGAGAGGCCATAGCAGACAGTTTGCTACAGAGCTGGGGAGTCAAAGCCTGTTGCTGTTGAGAATAAATAAGGAGATAAGATGAGTGAGGAGAAAGGTTGCAGAAGATCTGTGCAGTCTGCTGGAGAAGGGGGCAGTTACCCCAGATAGTCTGCTTCAGGAAGGGGGTTGAGGCTATGTGGATGGATGTGAAGGAGTGAAGGATGTTTCAAAGATTTATAGTTAGGTTATCTGCTTCCTTGACTGGAGTGGCCTAATGGTACCCAGGAAATGTCTGCTGGTGTAGGAGACTGGGATAATGGGATGAATGAGGGAAATTGTCCAGATGTTCAGAGCAAAAGGGAAGACTACAGTAGGTTTTCTCTACAGAGCCTGAGCTGCCTAAGAGTTTCCAGTGAAAGCCTGTCGGAGTAGGGGTTTGGGGTACAGCTCTGAGGAAGAGAGGCAGCAGCAAATGGGCTGCAGCAGAGCTGAGAATAAGACTTGCGTGTTGGATTTGGGAGTGAACATCTGCACTTAGTCTACCAGCTTCCCTGGCAGAAGTACCATGTGGTTTCCCAGGGAATGTCTGCTTGAGTAGGATAAACAAATGAGTTAGGAAAAGGATGTTTGGAGGGGAAGATCTGTGTGATCCACTGGAGAGGGGGACCGGGTTAGAAGTGAGGCGTAGCTGCTGGTGTGTTCCAGCTGGAGATGAGACTAGGGAATTGGATTTGGAGGGAGAGATGAAGATTTGGAGTTAGCCTGCATGCTTCCTTTGTCAAAGTACAAATTTTATACTTTTACTTTTTAAGACAAAGTCTCTCCATATAGTCCAAGGTAGCATGAAACTCTTGATTTCCTCGTTTGTGTCTACAAAGTTCTTTATTTTCGGGTGCACTTCACAGTTTTTTTTTCCTGCTTTGAAATATTTTTGACAGATGTTACTGTCTCCCTTTTCAATGATGAAGAAATTGGATTCTGAAACTCAGGTAACTTAAGGAAGGTCCACATACTTTCAATAGAAAATGGAAGTGTCCAAAGACAGGTTCTTATCACCGATGGCCTCAACTTTAATGCTGCAATGCTTCATCCCGTAAACACAGGCATGTTTCCTCTGGTGTAATTTGACTAAAACAGAAACCTAGTTTTATTCATTTTTGTACTACTACCACCAGGTAATATCTCTTTCCCAAGATTGCTACAAAGCAAATTATAACTTGAATAAATAAAAACAAGAATTAACTACACTGTACATGAAGTGTGCAGGAGAGGTTGATTCCAGAACCTCCAAGGAAACCATAGTCTGCAAGTGTTCAGCCTGTTGTACAAAATGCTGTGTTTTTGCATTTTACATCTACGTATGCTCTTGTGTACTTTAAATCGTCTGTGGAATGCTTCTTATACCTACCCCACTGGAAATGCTATGGAAATACTTGTTATGTTTCATTGTTTAGGGGATAATCCTAAGGAAACAAGAAATTTTGCAATTATATTTTTGATCTCAGGTGAGTAGTTTAGTCAACCTATGTAGAGCCCATAAATACAGAGAAAAGGTAGGTCATACACACACATATGCATGCTTGTGTGTACACATACATACCAAACACACACACACACACACACACACACACACACACACACACACACACACACACCTTGTAGTTTTATGTATGGAGATTTATAGGTACATTGGTGTGAGGGTGTGAGAAATAGATTGCTATGTTTCATTTGTACTACCAAGTGTGCTTAGAATTCATCGGAGTTGCAGGAGGCACCAGGCCTCTCTTTTTCTAGCTGGCAGCTAGCTCCTGTTTGCCCCAGGACTCTGAGAGTTCAGGAATTACATGTTATCGACTACGGGACTGAATCCAGGGTTGGAAAAGGGCAGTGTAGTCTAACGCTCTGATTTTTTTCATTGGATGCAGCTTTGTATCCTAGGCCAATGAGGTGAGGACTTTGAGAGAAATGTCCCATTAGACTAGGACAGGGGTTTCTCACAATGGGAAGGAAGACTTTAAGAAGCCCTATACTGTCTTATATAAATAAGCATGCCAGAAGCCATTATTTTGGGCACCCTTTATACAGAAATGCCTGGATTTCATTAGTGTCTTGAATTTGTCATTTCTTATTAACAACATATGTGTGTGACTGCAAACACACATATAGACAATGCTACATAACACACACGCATTCTTGCCTCCTACACACAGTGGGACAGCTGATCATCTCCTGAAATGGAGCTCAGGGCTTGATTAAAAACAAAGTCAGAACAGAAATAAGCAAACAGAGATATATGTAAAGAAAAAAAAATCTTTGAATTAGGAAAGCACAGAATTGAGAAAGGAACTGGAGAAGGATAAATTAGAAGCTTATTCCTTACAGATCAGGGGAAATTACCTTCTGGGTTGGAAATCATGCCCTCTAGGGTTTCCAGCAGGCTAATGGTGCACATGTTATTTCATTCTCTTCCTGTTGTAAAAATGAGAGAAAGTGTTAGCTTTTTTTGCATTTTGAATAATATCCTGGGGAAAACTGGACTCTGTTTATGGGGGAGGGATGGAAAGCTTCAAAATTGGCATTACTATGCAGAACATTTTCACGAAGGCTGTAAATACATCATAAAGTGCCTTTCTTCAGAGGTCTCCTTCCTAACTCCAGCACTATAATTATTAACATAAACCTCCTGAGGCACTCTCTTGTCATCTGCACCTGAATATTCTATCTTGCTTTATCTGTGATTTCTCTCCAGCTTTATTAGTTTAAAGAGCCCGTGGCTACTCTCTAATGAGAGAAAACCAGGCTTCTGTAGCCTAGGTCACCCTCTATTGCTTGATGGTAGATAGAAGAAAGTTCACTGGGAGGTAACAGAGCAAAGCAAAGCAAAACAAAACAAAAACAAAAACAAACAAAAAAATGCAAAACAAAAAACCAACACCAACAAATAAAGCAGTATATAAAATCACTAGAATTTTGTTAACTACCAAGAAAAACAAACTGAATTTTATTGTTTTTTGTTTGTTCATTTTGTTTTGTTTTATTTTCCTTGACCAAAGTTTAAAAAAAAAATCTCAAAAAAAGGAAAAAAAAAATCCAGCCATGCACTATTTCCCCTCAGGGTATTAGTCTTCCCTTGCTGTGCTCTGTCTCTCCTGTGATCTCTAAACGCTGACAAATCTGCTGAACAACAGACCCTGGTGTTTGCTTCTGAACCCCCAGCTTCTTTCCTCAGAGCAGTTGGCCTGGGGCGAGGTTTCTCAATCAGTGTCAACTTCAAGCCAGCGGTTTGCATCCTACTGACAAATTTATGGAGCATGCTGATGAGAACAGCCTGGCTCCCTGGGAAGATGGCTGGGAATTGGCAGAGGACTTTTGTAGGTCTGAGCTCTCAGCTGGGCCATTGATTATCCCTTCATCTGGTTGGGACATCTAAAGCTCATAGGCCTTGGTATCTGTTTTGCACCCCTTCTGACACTTTTTATAATACTTCTGAGTATTTTCTTTGCAAACATTAGTCCTCAACCAAGCTTCAAATGTCCAAGGGTGATAAGAGAGGGAAGTGATGTGTTTGAGTGGTCAATTCCCTGGTGTGCCTCAAATAAGGAGCCAGAAGGTGAAAGACAGAAGGGGTGCGGATATACTTGGCACAGCACTTCACCTTCTGAGTGTCTTAGAGAGGGTTTTATTGCTGTGAAGAGACACTATGACCAAAGTAAATTTTATAAAGGACAATATTTAATTGTGCGCTGTTTTACATTTTCAGAGGTTTAGTCCATTATCATCATGGCAGGGTCCAGGCAGACATCTTGCCGGAGGAACCATGACTTTTGCATCTTGATCCAAAGGCAGTCAAAAGGAGAAAAGTTTCTCTGCACTAGGCAGAGCCTAAGCAGTAGGAATAGCCCTCAAAGACTGCCTACCCAGTGACATTGTTTCTCCCACTAGGCCACACTTCCCAATAATGTTATTCCTGTGCCAAGTATATTCAAACTACCATACTGGGGTACATCATGCGATGGGTAATCTTAGACATCAATCTATATGACTCTGGAGTCAACTAGGAGAACTGTACCATTGTTCAGATCCATAGTGGTGTTTCCTAGAAGGATTAGCTGAAGAGGAAGACACCCTCCAGAATGAGTAGCAACTTCTGGCTTCAGGGCTGACGTAAAGAGATGTAAGGGAAAGATGGCAGCAGTGTGCCCTGCTGGTAAACACATATATTTTCCACTGTCATTCTTTGTTGACTTCAGGACCAGCTCCTTCAGGTGGCACTTGTGGTATCTTCTAGAACATCATCACTCTTTGCATTTTTTCTTTTTGTAAGTGTATTTATGATGTTTCTGATGAATCTGAACACAGTAATAACTTTGCAGAAATTTGCAATATTTTATTTGACCTATAATTGTGGAGACTATTTTGTTTAACTTCCTAATTCATTGGGGGTAAAAGTCTCCTTCCAGAAGCACTCTCTTACCTGCTGTTCTGCGTGAAGGTGGAAAAGGCACTTGACTATTGGAAAGGCGCAATTTTCATTCTTAGTAATGTCCCTAAGAAAATCAGGACAAGTGGCTAAAGGTGGTGCCTATTGGCATATTAAAGCTGATACTGGCCTCTAGACTTTCTCAGCACTGCAAACTGCAATATTTGATACAGATTCCTGTCTCCTCTCAGTTCCTCCCATGATGCCCCTTACCCTGTTTCCAGTCCAAGGAGTTCATTTCTCTTCCTCTAGCTTCTCATCCCTATATAATCCAGTTGTTTTCAGTCAATGCTCTCTTGCATTCTCTCTCTCTCTCTCTCTCTCTCTCTCTCTCTCTCTCTCTCTCCCTCCCTCCCTCCCTCCCTCCCTCCCTCCCTCTCTCTCTCTCTCTCTCTCTCTCTCTCTCTCTCTCTCTCTCTCTCTCTCTCTCTCTCTCTGTGTCCTTAACTTCTCTCTCATTTTTTTTCTTTTTTTTTGGTTCACTCTCTCTTTATGGCTGTAGTCTCCCTCATATCTACAACAAAAACCTTTTCAATCATACCTTGAAGTGATCATGTCCTTATTTCCTTTAATAGAACTGAAGCATTTTAATCTGGATGTTTCTGGCTCATATTATTTGTTGTTGTGTGGTGGAAACAGAAGGTTTTAAGGGCCAGTTTGTGTTTAAATAACATGGTGCTTTAAGGATATCTTACATGAATCATCTAAAACATGTCTGACCCCTGACATCTGGAAGATTATAAATCAGCACAAAAGGGCTGACTTTGGATGTTCATGGAGCACAAGAGCAAACAGTGATGCTGTCTCTCATCTAACCAGTTTCTGCAGAGTTCCACTTTTGTGTAGGTTGCCTATAAATAAGACCTCCAGGCAGAGGCCTAAATTCTTCACCACACCTTTGTCAGCCTGCTTGTGTGTGTTTGTATGTAGGCTTGTTGGCTGTTCTATAGTGGTGTCTGCTGTGTGTCAGCAGGTGCCTATTGGTAAATACATCCTGCCATATCTGCCCACAGCACCTCAATCTCTTCAACATCCCAGCATTCTCTGACCCAACACCTTCCCTAGCTGACCTCACTGCATGCACTTTCAACTCAGTTTAGGAGGTTAGAATGAAAAATAAATTTCTTCTTTATAAGGAATGGGATGAAAATTTACAGATGTATTATGTACTACTAAAAGAGTTCAAGGGACCCTAAATGTCTCTAGATTTAATTATTTTGAACTAGAAACAGGTTTTTTGACAGTGTTGATTGAGGTTAGAGAAAGAGGGTTTAGAGTCTAATAGAATTTGGTTTGATTCACTGTACCGAGTGGTTACACTCCTCCCCAAATCATGGGTGAAATTGCTGAGTCTGGATATGTTGGTGTTGGAAACTAAAAGTTTTTGAGAGGTAAGTTGGTTATGAGTGTGGAACTACATATAATGGAGTTAACGCCCTTGTTGAAGAAATCCCTACACAACTTCCCTGATCTTTTTCATATGGGGGGGACACAGCAACAAGGTTTCATTGACAAACTAGGATGAGAGTGCTCATTAGATACCAGTATCGCTGATTCCTTCATCTTGGGCCTTCCAGCCACGTGAAGTACGAAAGCTGATGTTCTGCTATGGTGACGGTCTGCTATGAAAGCAGCCCAGATGGACCACATTGATTCTTAACTTTACCATTTCCTATCTGGCCTCAAGCTTTAACTTTCTCCCTTTGTTCTCCTGGGTCTTATTTTCAATACAGGGACACTTCTACCTCATTGCTGTTCAATACTAAATAAGACTGCTAAGGAATTCAAGCAATTACCTCGAGGACTTTTTTTTTGGTAAAAATTTTGTATTTTTACTGTTATAGATTCTAGCATTTAATATATAATTAATTAATACTACTCAGGTTTTGGAGAGTTGACGTGGAATAGGATTTTGAAGAAATATGAAGTGTACCTGACGCTTGCATGTCACGTATAAATCTGATACTCTACCTGTTGTCAGCTTGCTCACCTGTAACACAGAATATACTGCACTCAAGGGTTTTTAAATGATGTTGATAATACACAAAATACTTTCATTTTCTCATTCTAAAATTGGAGTGTAATATATTACTGGAGGCAATGAAAATATTCATTTGGGCTGTGTCTTCTATGGTTTTGGGCTTTTGCATTTTTCCCCTTCCCTAGAATATTATTTCTCCCCTTCTATCTATATTACTGATGTTTTCATAGAGACCCGATTAAATAACATATGTCTAGAATATTAATATTATAAGAACATGCCCCTTAGTAATATAATGTAGAGCTACTATTTCTTCAAAAACAATTACATATCTTTTTTAGTCTTTTGAATGGACTCTTTTGTTCAATCTTTATAAAATACTGTACTTTTATTACCTCCATAAGATTGGTGAAGATCATACCACTGAGTTCTGGGATTTTTTCAGCAAATAAAAGCCTTCGTCTTACAAGTTTAGAGAACTTAGATTGATCCTGGGAACCCATGGAAGGAAGGAACCATGGTAGAAGGAGAGAATCATCTCAACAAAGTTGTCCTCTCACTTCCATACATAGGCCATGGGACACATACTTGTGCAAATGCAAAATACACACAAACACTACTATAACAAAGTTTTTAAAGTTCAAACCACTCTGGTATTGGATAACTAGTAGGTTTGGGATTCTAACCTTTATTTGCATGTCCTTAAGAGTTTTTTAGTTTTTTATTGAATATTTTATGTATTTACATTTCAAATGTTATCTCCTTTCCCAGTCCCCCACCTCCGATGCCCCCTCTCCCTGCATCTATGAGCATGCTCTCCTTCCTACCCACCCACTCCCACCTCAACACCCTGGCATTCCCCTACACTGGGAAAACAAGCCTTCATAGGTCCAATGGCTTCTTCTTCCATTGATACCAAACAATGCCATCCTATGCTACATATGCAGCTGGAGCCATGGGCCCCTTCATGTGTATTCTTTGGTTGGTGGTTTAGTCCCTGGGAGCTCTGGGGTTGGGGAGTGCAATCTGTTTGGGAATATTGTTATTCTTCCTGTGGGGTTGCAAACCCCTTCAGCTCCTTCAGTCCCTTCTCTAACTCCTCCATTGTGGTCTCCGTACTCAGTCTGATGGTTAGCTGCAAGCATCCTCATCTGTATCAGTAAGGCTGTGGCATAGCCTCTCAGTAGACATTCATATCAGGCCCCCGTCAGCAAGCACTTCTTGGCATCAGCAAATCTGACTAGGTTTGGTGGCTGCATTTGCTTTAGGGCAGAGGACCATGTACCACCTGCCTTACTTACAAGAATTATGTAATGTCTGTGGATCATTTTCACATATTGTCTTAGCTTTTAAGCTTTCCTACTATATTCTATTTCAAAGTCATGATTTTTGGGTTGTTCATCACAGCTTTCTAATCCTTAAGGTAATCTTTGAAGGAGAAGGAGATAATTCAGTTGACTCTGGGGTTAACGTATTCACCAAACATTGAAATCTTGTTTCCCAACATTTAATTAGTTTACCATGTAAGGCGTAAAACCTTGTTTAGCATTGCGCAACCTTTTCCCTATCAATCAGCAGATTCCACTGGACAATGCTGTGCTGCCAGGGAAACTCATTATAAATCTCAGTTATTAACAATCATTCAGCATAAAATCATGTTTGCCTAAAGCAGTACCTTTGTCTGTGTAGTTTCAATTTTCAGTTGACTATTTCAGTTGACATTTCTTGACAGCTGTCAGTGTTTAGAATATGGCTGGACCATACTGACTTAACACATTATTCATGAGTTTTCCCCCAGCACAGTATTTATAGAAATATTTAAAGAGGAGCCATTTGTGGGATTTACATAAATAAAGTTAAAAAGACTTTTTATCTCTACATTCCTTGTATCTCCTTGTTCTGGGGAAAATTAATGAAGGGAAATTAATAAAGGAGCCAGATTTTGCCCCACTAATGTTAGCAATTTAAAAAATAACATATCTTATAACCATATATAGAAGCAAAATTCACTGACCTTGTTTGATTGGTTATCTATTTTTGTATGTCCCCAAAGTAGCAAACAATTACTCCTGTCAGTTTTTGTTACAGTGTTTGGAAGATCTAGGGCAACTCTTTTTTCATTTTTTATTTTACCTTCATCATGTTTAAATGCAGACAACAAGGGCACTTCACAGGCTTATGTCAGAGACATCAATCGTTTTTTAATGAGGCCACAACCCTGAGTAGGTCATGGAATATTAAAAATAAATGAACATATTGCTGTCGCTGGGGACTGCAGTCTCTTGGCTGAAGGGTATCGATGAGGAAACACAATACGGGGACACAATACCTCAAACTGCCTCGTCTCAAAAGGCAGTTAATTAGCAGACGCTGTTTGAACAGCCCTTGCCCATGTCCTTGGAACACTCAAGTTATGTCTGTGTCAGTGAGAGAACCATGCTCTGCTTTTCTCAACAGAGGCCAATTGGCTGAGACACATGACCAGGCTTTATCTACACAGTCAATTGGGAGAATTAAAAGGTCAGTCGTTCAATAGGAAAGATTTCCCTTTAGTGGCCCTGTCTAGCAGGGAGATTATCCTCATGAATGAGCAAGAATGGGAACAATCGTTTGTGAGGGCCTGGACCCAGTCAATGAGAGTACGGAGGGAGCTCTGGAGAGGGAGAAGGAATAGAAGATTACCACAGTAGTTCTTCATATTCCTCCCCCTATTGGCTCTGCTAACTTCCTTCTCCATCACTGTCATAGAATCACTGCAGAAACGAGATGGACCGTCCTTGCCCTCGTGTTTAATACCCGCTGTCCCTAACTTGCAAGTTATTGTACAGATCACTTTATTCATGGCGTCTTGTAGCTTATCCTCCTGGTTGAGGCCTGATAATGACTGAAGCATCATCGTTTCTATCACTGATCCTGGGAAGCCCCTCCTCACCTTTTCTGCCACATAGGTGGACTTTCTGTGTGCACCTGTGGCCAAACCAGTTATAATTAGATCCCGAATTTCTATAGTTTTTTCAGATAGAGAATACAATTTAAAGGTTGTAGGTCATTTAGGTCAATTTTTTTACTAGCTTTTCCTGGGGCCTGTAAGCAAAAAGTGAAGCTTATTATTTTAAGGTTAGAATGGTTTATAGTGGCTGTATCCTGCATTATTTCCATATCCTCCAACTGAGTACAGAGACAGAACGAGCCCAGAGGAAGTCTGAAGAAGCAGATGGCTGAATAATACATAGAGGAAAACCATCTTTCTGCCATCTGGGAACACCTGCACTGAAAACTATTGAAATTTAGAATTCATTAGCTTTACCAAATAAGGCTTCCCTTAATAATGTAATATCCATGACTTAATTTAATGCATTGACTCAGTGCCATAGAACCTGCACTTTAAAATTAATTATAGTGTGATAAAAATCACCGTTTGGTTGTACACATGCTTTCCCAGTGCACATAGGGAAATGATTCACCTTTGTAGCTAATGTGCCCAGCAAACCAGTTATACAACAATGGAAACAAGATGCAAACTTGATCTATACCTACTAATTCCCAAGTTCGTTCTTTGTACAGTGAAGACGCCATTTACATCATGAATCTGCAACTTTTATGTAGTAAGCTCTGGTATCTGTAATTTTCAGGAAGTCATTATCCTTTATTCATTCAAGTATATTTATCATTTTTTCATTCAAGTTTATTTATCATTTATTCATTCAAGTATATGTTGTTTTGTAAGGACTATAGATCTAGCTGTGAAAGAGACAGTGTTTTCTTCTTCATAAATGGTACTGTGAATTGGCCTTCAAACATTCTCTGGAGTGTTACTGGAGAAGTTGGTAAAATGTAGAACTTCATTGTCTTCCGGTCTAGAGTCATGTAGTTACACCAGTCATATAGTAACTGCCACTTTAATCAAATCTTTTATTTGGAAGCCAGTGTTACTGCTGACTCACAGAATAACCAGGTTTGCTATTGTCTGTAAACAGCACTGATACTGATACTAAGTTTGACTACTTTGCCATCACAATTTGGGTTTATTAGTTTCGGTCCCACAAAAATGTTTGAAAGTGTTGCTGTATACTGGTATTTCGAGGGGAGAATTTAATGTGTATTTTTTGGACCATTTGGTGGACCAGGTTATTATCTAAATTATAATTGTAATCTGCTGATGTAAATGAAATGTTACAGATGACCTTCATGGCTATAAAACTAGTTAATGTTAAAACACACGATTTCTTACACGTCTGCATCTGTGCATTTTCACAAAGCCCGTCCAACTCTCAGGAACGCTTGCTGCTAGTTGAATCCTCACTTCAACTGCTCAACACTTACAGCTCATAGTACAAGGTCAGTCATTATGGGTGCTGCTTGATGCTATGCATTCTTATTGTCTTCGTTTGCATGTCAGCTGACTTTCTGTGAACATAAATGTCATCAGTAACTATCCAAGGAAACTGGCTTGAAGAATAATGAAAAATGCATTTGGGCAATGATCAAACAAAGCTTTTCATACTTCCAGAATACATTTCAAGGAACGCATAGCCAATATCTCATTTCAGTAGCTACATGTAAACATTTATACAGCAGGGTATACAGATATAGACTTTTTGTCAAAAGTCAGTGAAGGTTGCTTGGGAGGGGTTATTTCCTAGGAGCAAGAATACAGAATAGTTGTCATGAACACAGAGGCTCAATGGCTTCTTCATTCCCTATAAAAATCATGAGAGATATCTCTAATGATTAAGAGACTTATTTATGATTATTTTCAGCCACAGTACCTAGTGTGTGTTGAGATCTCTGTAAATGTTGCTTTTAGATATTACTCTATGGCATAATGTAAAATAAAATTTCAAAATGATCTCAAATCTGTCAGTACTGTTCAGTAGTGTTGAAGAGTCCTGTTACTGAACAGCAACTGCCAACGTTTCCCACATTTTATTGTTAGAGTTCCTGAGTTTTACTTGATCCACACAATAGCCACAGGCAGAAGTTTCACTGCAGGCACTAA
Organism: Rattus norvegicus; assembly: GCF_021556685.1. Lineage (NCBI taxonomy): Eukaryota > Metazoa > Chordata > Mammalia > Rodentia > Muridae > Rattus > Rattus norvegicus. The sequence goes on along the minus strand of NC_141547.1, from coordinate 68,727,225 downwards.
GTCGCGGGGATAAATGAATATTCACTGTTTCTGGCAAAGCAAGGTGCATCACTATCCCTTGGGGAAGTGACAGGTTACATTTGTTTACTTTATTTGGGGGCTTGTGACAGAGTTTTTCTGGTAATCAGGGAAGACTGACATTTTCTGTATATCCTATTTTGGCCTTAAAGTCATGACTATACTCTTACCTGAGGATAATTCTAAGTCTTCATACTAAGCTATAATGTAACTTTAAATCTGCTTCTTTTTCTGTATATTGAGAATAAAATTGAGCACTTTATTGTCTCTCTTTAAATAAAATGAAGCAGTACCTATGAAGTTTTAAGAAGGTCTGGCACAAAGAATTATGTAGGAGATCTCCAGCTAATGGCTTCCTGCCTTAGCTATACTATAAATTGTACACACACACACACACACACACACACACACACAGCTGAACTGTGTATGAGGATGTCCAAGTTCATGCAACAGCAGCATCTACTCAGATGATGTGGCTTAGAGGACTCACGGGAGGGTCTGTCCTATATCCTATGGAGAAAAATGGAGTGGGGTGTATGGCTGAAAGAACAGAATATTTATGAAAAAGGAGATTACTAGCTGTGGAATCATACATAGCAGAGGAGAAATAAAGCAGCTAGTCCTCTCTCTGCTTCTATTATTGAAATGTGTCATGGACAGCACTGGCAAATTCTTAGCCCAAGCTATTCCAAGTTATTTCTAATAAGACAGTTGTATTTCCAAACAGGGACCTTGGAGAAAGCTTCTGCTGGCTCCAGCTTCTGGAGGAAACTGCTGGTTGGTCCACATCACATGACCAGAATTAGGAGGATCTGGGTTTCAAGAAAAGGAAGCTGTCTTTAAAACCCTTGTGCGACAATGATTGGTCCTCACTAGCATTAATTAAGTGTGTCTGTTTGTTGATCCGAATGCCTCCCAGAATTTGTCATCCATTCTTTACAATGTGCTTCTAGGTAGATAATTTCTCTCTTTGATAAAAAGAGAAAACTGAAGCCATGAAAGTCAAAGAAACTTGATTAAGTTTCCTTAAGAGGAGAAAAAGCAGCAAGTCACGACATTTAGGTTATTTAATTCTTGATAATTTTTTCTCCTCAGTATTATTATTAATTTTAAAATATGTTGATGAATTGGTTAATGGTACAATAGGACATACAGATTTATGTAAACAGAACTATAATCAGGATTTAGAACAATTTCATTATTCCTAAGAGTCTGTTTTGTGTGTGTGTGTGTTTGTGTGTGTGTGTATGTATATAAGTATGTTAATATTCCTAAATATGTAAATAGTATATGTATATATGTATGCATGTTTTCAGGGCTGACTATTCAATATTGGATGACAAATTTTTTTTCTATCGAAAACTCTATTTTCCTCTCAGCATTCCTTAATTACATGTAGTTCTTTGTGTATGCTTAAGTCCTTCTGGTCTTCCCTTCATCCATATTAGAATATCTATTGTTTAGCTCATGTTTAGGCAGTCATGTTGGTGAGACTTTATGGGTGTAGCTTCTGATATTCCTAGGAGACACAATATCACACAAAACTTCTTTTTCCTCTGGCTTTACAATCTTTCCAAATCCTCTTTTGAAAAGATCCCTGATCCTTAGGCATGGGTTGATTTCATAGATGTATCCTTTGGGACTGGGCTCCACAAGTCTGTATTTTGATTGGTTATAGTTTTCGGAAGTGTTCTCTTTCTGCTGCACACCGAAGTTTCCTTGATGAGAAGTAAAGACAAACTTACCCATGGTCATGAGAATGTAATTTTGGAATTATACTATCATAGTAAAGTGGGGTTGTAGGTTCTTCTCCAATATTCGAGATTTCACTATCAACATGTATTGGGTAGGTTTCCCACATCAGGCATATATTCCTTCTTGTTGAGAAAGTTTTAAGTTCAATAAGAGAGCTCTTGTTACCACCAAAATATGACATGAGTGCAACTACTGTACCCTATACCCTGCTATAATTGTCATTGTGGCTTGTAGATCTCACAGCTGGGTGGGACTATTAGTTACCTCCTTTGGAAGCTTGCATGGTATCTTTGGCACCATGAAATCTAGTTTCAGGGAAGAGGAATTCTAGATAATTCCACTTCAGGGGACTCTGTGTCTTATCTGAAATACATGGTGTCTTTGGCACCAGTGAAACTTTTATACCCTTCTGAAAATACAGAATAACTTTTCCCCACAGCCTTACTTCTTTTTCTACCACATTTTTGTCTTCCTTTTCATCTTGTGCATGTAGATAAGCAATACAATATGTTGGTGGAGGTATAGGGTCCATAGTCAACTGACAGGCTTAATATTTGTTCTCACATTTACTGTTCAATCTTGCTGTGCTTCCTAATGTTTGCATGTTTGCTTTTATAGAAATACCAATAACTACCTCACTGTTTTCTTAAGATTGTTTGTAAACAGCTAAGGCTTTTAGTGCAGGCTGGGAATCATCTCTCTTTTGGAGGAAGATGGAGGAGGATCACAAATTCAGGACTTGGGGAGGCTACAGGTGACTTCTCAAAACCCTGCGCTATCCAGGGAGTCCCAGTGTCAAAATAAAATGTAAAAGGTATGCTGGGAATTGTGGCTGAGTGACCAAGCACTACCTACTAAATGTGATGTCCTAGGGTATTGAGTAACAAGAAGAATGCATTCAACATTCTTTACAAGACGCGTTGCATCTAGTTAACACTGAAAAATAATGCCAACAAATATGAAGATGTAGGCATGTTCAGAATGTATTTAAGGTTCATTGCCAACTGCTGACCTGAAGTTTAAAAATTAGTTGTAAGTAACAGAAATCATGCTTGTGAAACAAGTCGAGTATGGAAAAATTAATGCCCCCTGTGTCTTAGGAAACTGCTCTGAGACCTGGCAATGAGAAGTGACTCAGATGCTGAGATGTAAACAGAGACCAAATAAATTCTAAGCAGAAGCATTGATGTGTTGAACCCTGATGCAGAATGACACAATGGCCCTGATTCCACCTCCACTCTGTCCTGCCTCTCAACTCTGTCCCAGAAGCAGGGTAAAAGACAGGATGACCTTAAATTGAAGACAAAGGGTTCCTCCTTTCCTCATTCTTTATTGAAAAACTAGGCCTTTGGGGAAAAGGTTTTTTAATCACTGACCTTTTATAAATACTCGTATTTACTTTTTCCTTATTAAGGAGGGCAAAGGTAGATTTGTGATTATTTTTGGCAGAAAGAATATTAACTTTTGATATTTAAAGAAAGCTTACACAAATCTATTTGGATCACTAATATGTGGTGATTATGCTGTAAATCTGTTAAGATGAGGATTTTACTTGAAGGTTCATGAGTCTCTATGTTGCAAATAAAGCCCAAAAAATGTTAATCTGGTCACTTGCAAATGAGAGAGAATATAACAGATTTATCCTCCTCCTGACAACAAACAAAATCTAAATTCTCCCCTGTCATTTCTCAGAAAAGAAAGAAAATAAATAGAAATAAAATACAACACAGCATTGTAAAATGCAATTAAAAAATAACTAGAATCCCCAAATATCTTTAACACAAAATATCAAAGTCCACATTCCTTTCTCTTTGACCCATTATGTCCAGACACATTACAGGAGACTGTGTACTTTCATAACTCTCATTTTTACCAAAACCTGTATTTATCTAACTTGAAGTACAGAAGCCTTGACATGGTCTCCCTGTGTTTTCACAAATTACATGACTGTGCCCTTGACATTTGACATTATCATGTACAAATTTTGAAATTTTTTCAACTTATACATTTTTATTCTTTTTGCCACTCTTTCTGCAACTGCTCGCAAGACACCAGGTCTGCTTCAGAATTAGAACCTAAGCACTCTTTCATTAATCTTCCTGTCCTCTGTCTTATGTCGCCAGCTTTTTACTCATCCCATACAAATTCCTGTCACTTGATTTTCATTTCTCTGCTCAAAAGTCTATTTTTTCTCATTCTAAAGATCTCAAAACCTGCTTTATAATCATATTAATCTTTTGAAATCATTCACGGATTTGTATTTGTGTTTGTCTGTGTGTGCCTGCTCGTCTATGTCTGCATCTGTGTCTGTGTTTATGACTATGTTTTGTATATGCATGTGTAAGTGTGGGTACCAGGTATCTATGTGTACATATATGTGTGCATGCTAGATGAGGACAATCAGGTATCCTGTTCTATTACTGTTTGCCTTAATCTTTTGAGACAAGGTCTCTCATTGAAACTGAAGCTAGACTAGTGGCCAAAAGGTCCAGTCACCCTTCTGTCTCTGGTTCCCTCAGCACTGAGGTTATAGGTAAAAATAGAGCCATAATCTATCTGTCTGTCTGTCTGTCTGCCTGCCTATCATCTACCCACCCATCTATCATCTATCTATCTATCTATCTATCTATCTATCTATCTATCTATCTATCTATCTATCTATCTATCATCTATCTTTCTATCTATCTACCTATCTAATTTATTTGTGGGGATGGAGATGCAAACTTAAGTTATTCTTGAGTTTTGCACTCTCTCCATAGGCCTAGGAATCATTCTTAATTGTCACTTTCTATACTTTTATGAGGACCTCAATCAATAAGATGATCATTTTCATTTTCTGTCAGTTTCATGGGGACACCAGACTCAAGTTCCTCCTATCTTCCTATAGCTCTAGCAATAACTATTGTTCTTACTCTAAATATATATTTTTGGGCTTAGATGTCTAGCTGGGTGATTTTCATTGCAGTCTTATCTGCACTGACACTCCGTATATGATGATACAATACATTGGTTTGTTGGGCCTTGCACACCAGCCCCAATACACCATCCAGGAGTCACTTCTGATGCAAATACACTAAGATTTCTTTATTACTAGTTCGAGTTTGGGCTTACTTCACTGCTGACTCTGACACATCAGGTTTGGTGAATTGGCTTCAAACCCTCAGCAGGACAAGGTTTTATAGGAAATGAGAGAAAACAAGGGTCAGGGAGGTGTCCAGCCTGGCAAGCATCTAATTGAATGACTATTGTAAGCCAAGGTGACAGGTAGAAAAACCATGTGAAGAAAAACCATGAACAATCATGAACAGTCTGAAAGTCCTTTTGAAGCAATCAGAATTATCTTGATTGGTTGTTGCTAGGAGTAACTCTGGGTTATAGGCCAAGGAAAGGCCATGGGGTCCTTCCTGGTACTTGGTTGGGTGCAGTCTGGGTTCAGATGTACGTCAAGTTCTCAGGTTGGCTTGCTTGATTTCTTTGTTTCTTTCTCTGCTTCTTTCTTTCTTGCTTTTTTAAAGATGGAGTCTGGTCACAAGATGGAGTAGGGTTGGCCTCTCAGGCTGCATCTTGAAACTTAAGAATGAGTGGAGCTCACACAGGCCTGTTGACAAATGTAAGGAGACTGTGTTAGTCAGTGGTGTTTCAAATATCATGGTGTCTAGGCTCTGGTCAAGAACATACTAAGAGCATGTTTTGAGAGCTGTTGCATTCTTGTGAATCCTTCTACTTCTCCCTCACTTTAAGAGTCAATATTTCTAAACCAGGTTCAAGGTTAGGGAAAATTCCCCTTCTTTATGTAGAAAACTAGGTTGTGAATAATACAGGCAAGGGAAAAAACCTATGGAGAGCCTATTGGAGATTATTAGCCAATGACTTTCACTTGTCTCTGTTTCTCTTGTTCTTTTCTTCTGCTCTATTTGTAGCCAGCTATTCAGCCATTCTTTCTACACATGTAAGATAGTTTTAGATCTTGCTCAAAACCCTGCATTGCACTGTGAAGTAAATGTCAAAGTTAATTCACAGTTTGACTCAGTCTTATTTACCTCACAAAACTTATCTTCTGCAGTTAACACTATTTATTTTCTGGTGTAGCCATATTGCCTTCCTCATAAACCTAAAAGACTGTAAGAATTTTGTATGCTAGATATTTATACTGGCTATAGTACATATAGTATAGTATGTACATAGTCTGTTTATCTCAAATGCTTTTCTTTCTTCTGACCCATGATTATAGCTTTCATTTCATCATCTTCTTTGTTCAAATGCCTGCCTCATTCCTCCACCCCTTTGTTTTGATTTTTGTTTTGAAATTGGTGGGTAGGTACTGTGTGTAGTATGCCTGTGTATGTACATTTATGTGTGCATGTGTGTTTGTGTGTGTGTGTGTGTGATATGTGTGTGTGTGTATATATATGTGTGTGTATATATATATGTGTGTGTGTATATATATATGTGTGTGTGATATATATATGTGTGTGTGTGTATATATGTGTGTGTGTATATATATGTGTGTGTGTGTGTGTGTGTGTGTGTGTGTTTGTATGAAGGACAGAAGTTGACATCAAGTCTTTAACTTGTTTGAAAAATCACCTAATTCATCGACACAATGTCTAATTCAGAGCTAGTAGACATTTGCTACAGGGAGCCTTTATCTTTTTACGAGCAATCAAGTTACAGGTGGGCTTTGATGCCCACCTGGAATTTCTATGAGTTCTGGAGGTCTGAACCCTGTTCCTCATATCTGTTGCAGCAAACACTTTGATCACTGATTGCCTCTGTCCTAGCAAGTGTCAGCTTGTTGAGGACCAACTGGAACATCATACATATTTGGAAAAACTACCCATGTCATATATGGTTCTCTGTCTAAAGTAAGAGCCTTCCTCAGCCCTTTTTAGTGGGAACTGTGATGGGCTAAATGTCCTGATCTTCCTTTTTTTATTATGGTTAGATCTGGAAAACAATAATTTTAACAAGGTTTCACAGAACATTCCATTATTCAGAACTACACGTACCAGGCTGTGTACTTCCTCAGGGTGTTCTTTGCTAGAAGAGCCATATTACCAGCTCCACAAGTGAACACCTTTGCTTCATGCAGCTCATGTACCTGCATAAGCCATGCCCCTTGTTTTTTGTATTAATCTGCTATTTCGCACTCTCTTGTAAGGATTGTTGTCTATACCCTTCCACATTATATATTTTGTCAATTCTGTCCTAAGCTTCTTGTGTTTGCTTCACCTTTTCTGTTTATTCACACTCCAAACTCTTACTGCTCACATTTTACTTCTTTTTTAACACATTGACTTTCAGGACATGACCCTAGGGATCCCAGAAGTTCTTATAAGGAGGTTCTTTTTTATCAAAGCCCTTTTAAAAATTGCACTAAAATCCTTTTCACTTTTTAAAAATTAAATAATGCTAACATTAAACCTATATTTGTAATAAATTAATTTCTTCAGTATAGCTGAGAATATAATATCTGTGCTTTGCAGAATGTGGTAGAAAAGAGGAAGAATAGCGTATGGATATTATTTGAAATGAAAAAACATGATGGATATATCAGGTTAAAAAAATCTACTGTGAAACTCTGAGAAACATATTTTCAAAATGTTCTCTTCAGTCAGAGGCATTCTAGCTCTAATAACCATGGTACCTAGGTTGTTGCCTCTAATTCTGGACTGGCCCATCGGTCCATAATATATGAGGCGATAGGCTGAGAACAAAGTTAATACAAGGTGTCAACTACTACATCTGGGATGAATTGAAACCTCCTTTCCAGCTGTAATGTTAGCAGCCCTTTAACACCTTCCTTGCTATACAGTCTAGGCCAGGGAGGTGTTCATGAAAGGGCTGGCAAGACAATACAGACAGAAAAACTTGCCTACTATATACACATCTCATGTTGTGGGAAGAGTTATTCTATACTCTCAACAGATTTGAATTCTGTTAGTTTAACACTGTAGTCTACTTCACTACCGCCCTAATTTTCTCCCACAGCTCTCCTACACTCTCCAACCAAGGAAAACACTGAGTCAAATTGAATTCATCAAATAGAAATTTTTATAGATACACAGAGATAGTTTAATGATCAGCCATGCTGAGTGATCAAACATCAAAAGCTAGCCTTTGAAAATCCACCCCATACCCAAAGGTGGCAAAATACATTGAATGAATTATATTCTCATTTGAAATGCTCCTTTTAAAACCAGCCATTCTCATTTGCAAGGTGACTTGAGTCAACAGGGAGAGAACATAATCTAAAATCTGAGTAAGGATCCACTCAATAACCGTGTTACTTTGGTCAAGGGCTACTAAAAGTTCATCAACATTGAGGATACATACCAAAAGCCTGTCTTCTAGGAATACATGTCAGTCCTGATTCTTCCCAGCCAAGAGATGCCCTTCTCTTACACAAGTTCTATTTTCTTTGCCTACATAATTACAAGGGCTCTAAATTTCCATGCAGATCTGCAAATCCTATGGCTTTAAGTAAATATATATTTTTAAACCATTGTATAAATGTTAGCTACATGCATTTGTTCTCTGAGGCACATCCCTCTGTGATGGGCACGGGGTTGGGGATCAGTCTGGAACTTAACTGTCACTCTGATTTCTCTCAGGTCTTGTTCCCAACATTTCTCAAAGGACAAACCACTCAACTGTGCAAAATAAGACAAAAAGAAGTGACAGGCAGACAACAGTCTTGGTCACTAAGGTGCGTTCTTATGGATGCTTCCCATATGGGCTCAACCTTTGGACCCATGGGATAATAACCCGAGTACAATGCTTAGGTACATTTATTTCATAAAATAATAAAATATGTTACTTCTTTTTGGTATATCACTGAGGAATCATGGGAAGAAAGGTGAAATCTGGTCATGTTAAATTATGCTAGATAATGAAACCAGTACGAATTGCATTCTGTTGTAGCTAAACTGTACAGCACACACTTATTCTTTTGTTATATAGTGGAGTTAATCAAATGGTTTCTTCGGAATGCAAATTGAGGGGTTGGAGATGTAGTCTGCTTATAAAACATTTGCTTTCTTAGGATGCCCGAGGCTCTGGGCTCAGTGTGTAGCACTTAAAAACAGGCAATATGACATGGCCTGACCCCAAAGAAATTTTACTGCAAGTTGCTCTTGGTTTAAATGTTTGCATGTATATGTGAGCTGATTTTTAAAATCAGAACCACATTCGTTTGTGTTCACTAAGTCCCCTACAGCCCTCATTAAAAAGGAAAAGTCACTGTCTAATAACTACTTAGATTGTTGAATTTCACACTCACCATTACCTTTTCCTGAGTTTCATTTTATTAAGGGATCAACAGGAACTGTTTGCCACAGTTGGAGACTGTAGGTCCCCAAATATATTTCAAATAAAACTTGGAACTTAATTTTAAACTAGATTTGTCACTTGGATCATAGAGGCAAGAGTTGGGGTAGAGCAGAATACTCTTTTAATATCATAGTTCTTCAATTCCTACTTAATTTGTCAGTTGTAGCAATAGTTTTTATTTTCCCGTAACAGTCAACAGTAAACTTCTCCTGTGCATACACACACACACACACACACACACACACACACACACACACACACACACAGAGAGAGAGAGAGAGAGAGAGAGAGAGAGAGAGAGAGAGAGAGAGAGAGAGAGAGAGAGAGAGGACAGCTGATTGTGTTGTTCTGTTGTACCTGGTGATCTTCACATAATGTCAATGCAGTGTTAGGAAAGCATTTGCACGCTAGGCTGTGAATCAGAGACAGCAAAAGGAAGAGTTTTGTTTTACAGAGAGGGAACAAACATGGTTTCAAAGTGTAAGTAGCAGAAGTGCAGACTCCCTTGAACTCTGTAGGATGCTATCAATGGGTCGATTTCTTTGCTTAGAATTGGCTGCACTTCCCATTTTTCTCTTCATACACATTGTTTATAGTTTCCTTGAAAGAAATTACCTTAGAAATCTCAAGCATTTAGTTATGCATCATTGAATAAAAATTTCAAAACAGCCAGGAATGCTACTAGGATGTTTCTGCTATTTGGCATAGATCTCCTTGGATGAGAGTGAAGGACAGCAGTTGCCAACTTGAGTTGAAAGAATGGGCAGCTAATAACTGGAGATTTTTTTCCATTGCTGATAATCCGGAATATTTCCCTCCCTTCCTTGCCTTCCAATTTATGGCAAGCTAATAGCATTCATCTCACAGGGAAGGGTGTGCCTGCCATCTCAACAGCTGGAAGAGTTAGCATTACTTCCAAGGATAACTGCACAGAAGTACTAAGCAATGGAGAGTGTGTGAGCTGGGAGAGAGAAACAATTAGAGAGCACTTCATTAATGCTTAATGATGCAGAGCAGGAATGGAGCAGATCAGATTGTGTTGCTCTGTCTCAGCTAGTGATCCACACATGATGCCAGCACAGTGTGAGGAGAGCCTTTGCCTGCTAGGTTGGGAAGCAGAGAGAGCAGAAGGTGAAATTATCTGGGGAAAGCTAGTGTGACAGATTGGACAGAAACCAGAAAATGACCGCAGTGGATTCCACTGCCAGCCTTAGCTTAAGTTGGGGGAAATGCTGTATTATTTTCATACTTGGTTTCCTAAGCTTCATTCCTAATAGGCATGGTTTAATCCCACTGAGGATTTCTGTTCCTAATAATGCATTAAGCATCTCAGTTGGAAGGTTCTATTAAGCAGTTCCCTCTGTTTTTTACTCTATCATACTGCAGTGAAAAAGGACTAAAAAAATACTGCACAGGTGCATGCTGCAGCTGTCAAGGCTGAACTGTATTCTACTATATTAATTTGTATCCCATTAGGGGAGTTAGAGAATATTTTAGTCCCCCCACCAAAGGGAAAAATTGTCCTCTTCAAAGAAGAAAGAAATTTCCTATTTAGACTACAACATTATTTTTGGCCAAAAGGGCTTTTCTAAATACAATTTCCTAACCCTGTCATGCAGCCACGAAAACAGAGAGGGGAGTCTTCAGTTTAGTTTAAAATTACACATTTAAAATTAAATTTGTGTTTTTGTGTATAAAGGGATGTATTCATACAGAGTATCTATATACAATCTATCATGCTGATACATACATACATACATAGTTCCAAGAATTCACATCTTAATTTAAGTTTAAGCAATCAAGGCTACATAAGGCAGACCTATGTCATCAGACTTTTTCATTGTCCTTAGCTCCTGGGACATGAACATAAATAAATGGTAACATGTATGTTTATTATATACATTTCAGAAAGTGAGTCAAATATTGAGATGTTTTTATTATAAAAATATGGCTTCTGTGTTTTTACTTACTATGGTTTTATCTACAGTTGTAAATGTTAAATATTAATGTTAAAACATGACACAGAATGTAAGACGAATAAATGACAATTTATTTATTTATAGTGTGATACAATGGAAACAGTAGTAGACTAACAATAGGAATGAAGAGGAATAAGAAAGAAGGAAGAGAAAAAGAAGAGGAAAGAAGGGAATGGAGGTGGGTATGGAGGAAGGAACAGAATAAGAGGTGAATCATACACACCCATACACACACGCGCACATGCGAGCGCGCGAGCGCACACACACACACACACACACACACACACACACACACACACACTTTCCACCCCACAAATAAATAAATTCTGGTTGATTTGTAATTCCATTGCTCCATGGTTATTTTAAACCCCACGAGCCTCAATTTTTCTAAAAAGCTGACAGTCTCTGAGTTGCTTTATTATATTCATAGGAATTTAATGAAATAATAATGAGAAACTTATTCTAATCTATTAAGACTATAGGATCCTTGATCTTTTTATGATTTAAATAGGAAATGTTTCCTAGGATAGTTAACGTATTAAATACTGTGCCCAGCTAGTGATGTAGTTTGGGGAGATCATGGAAGCCTTGGAAAATGGAATTGAGTGGAGAAGGGAAATCACTTAGTGAAAGCCTAGTAATTGAAACTAAGTCACTGTATGGTCCTATGCCCTCTGTTTTCTGCACATCATTTCCAGGATCCTTTGCTCTGAGATGTCATTTCTCCCATGATATGCTGACACACTGACACCATGAGCCAAAACAAATTGTTCCTTTCTTGTTCAGATAGACGTTTGACCACATAGATAAAGAAAGTAACCCTCAATGCCCCATTATTTGGCATTGAGGTAACTCATCCTTTGGACACTTTCTAAGCTTCATCTTCACTAACCTGTCCTATATCTTGAGAATGTTTTCCTTCTATGGGAAGTGTGTAGCCTTTTTACATTCAAAGTCTCTTTCAGCTCCGTGTTCTAAATGCTTCCACTGAATTCTCTAACTTATCAGTATCTCTACATCTCAGGGCCTTCCTCTTCCCTTCAATCCTACTCTACGGAAACATTTCCTCAAACTCACAAAGTGTTGCTAAGAAATCCATGTATGGTTCAGAAGTTGGCCTCCAGGGTCCATGTGTCTCTTGACTTTTCCCTTCAGGAAGAAGATCCACTTTTCATTTCTTTGACCAGCCTATGCTCTTGTCTCTCCTATTTCTCTTTTCTGCTCCCTTATCTCTTATCTAACCTTCATTATATATTTTTTAAAAGCTGAATGTCTGTAATTTATTCTTTTATTTTTATTAATAAGCGCATATAAGAAAGTTAAACATGTCTTGGTTTTAAGACTCAATAGCAAACAGAAAAATAAAGGTGTAATATAGAGACAAAAATGTGTCTTGATTAAAGGGATCTATATAATGATTTAACTTCACACTCATATGTCTAGAAATACAAGCATGCCGGATTCATAATCCTGAATTCTCCCACTCAATTCATTGTATGTGCCACTCTTTACCATACAAATAGAAAGTTAGAATCTGGCTTTATAGTGTGCCTGGAGCTGGCATAGGAGACTGCATCCCTTCGTGATGGTTTATGATGATTGTCAGCTTGATGGGATTTTAATTAACCTTAGAAACAAACCTCTTGGCACGTCTGAAGGAGTATCTAAGGTAGGTTAATTAAGGTAGGAAAATCCACCATAGGCTTGGGCAGCACTCACTATTCTATGGGCTCAGGTTCCAGACACCTTGAGAAAGAGAAAGCCAGCTGTGAACATTTACCTTTCAGTGCTACTTGACTGTGGATAGCTTAACCTCCTGTCATCACTCCTTTTCTGCCACAAGTGACGACACCCTTCTTTCCTCTCATAAGTTGCTTTTGTAGAGTATTTGTCACAGCAATGAAAAGAGGAAGTCAGGTACATTTCATGTCGCATGAACTAAGACACGAATGACAAACATTACACTAATTGTTTCAATAAGCATGTACCACTGCTTAAGTGCCTCGATGACTGCTCAGAGCATCTATGTATTGACTTTCCTAAAGTGGAGTAGAAACACTTGTCGGTAACTGAGACGGCTTACCCTGTTCTATGACAGAAGCGTGGCTGAGGACATGTAACCTCTCAGTGAATGGTGTTGTTTAGCAAGGACTTTGCAAAGATGAAAACCCTTGAGATTTGCTCTGGGGAAAGGTGGGTTAGTGTGTGCTAAGTTACAGATGGGCAGGAGGGAAATGTACTGATGTGCCATCACATGATAATACAGCCATAGAAAATGCAGTGTTTATTTCAAGGAAAGGTTTAGTACGTTTTTACCGCAAAAATGATTACATATCTGAGATAGACATGCTTGACTTGACATACATTACATAGTACATATTTGTTTTGAAATCTCCTTGGTAACCCCCTTTTCAGGTGTATATGTGTCTGTTACCATTCAGTTGAATAGATCTAGAAATTTATTATTTTAGGTGAAATATCACAGAACCAGGGAGACAAATAACATTATTATGTCTAGTATTCATCTTAGATTTTAAGTTTTATATGTGGTATGTGTACGTGTGTGTGTGTATGTGTTTATAAATATGGATGTATTAATATAATCATTTGGTAAATAAGAAACCTTAATTTTACAACAATATAATTTACTATTTTGAGCATATTCTTGTTTCCAGGAAAACTGTAATTATAAAGCTACATTTATTAAACATCTTGGGATTCTTTCTCATTTTAATCGTCACTTGTTTGGATCAATTAATGTCATGTTAGAGATGTAGCTATACTTACTGTTATGAAAGTAGAGATTTCTGTTTTTCTCTTCAGTTTGTACTGCCATCACCATTGCTATTTATTCCTATTACCATTTTATTCCTGCTGTCTCCGATTTATCCACTTGACCATTTTGTCAATGTTGTATTGGTAGCTCCCAATCTTACACAACAAAGGGTGAAGTAAACCTTACTATCTGTTATTGTTCATACTGTATTATTTTATTTAGCTGTTTCTGGCCCTTTTCACGGGCTTAAATATATGAACCAGTTCGTTAAATTTATAAAGAATAAAAGAAATAGTGCACACCCACTTCCACCATGAATATGGCATATTTGGTGACTCCTTGATAAGACAGCTGTGGCCCTTGTGCCATTAAACAGAAGTAACTGATTTTGTTTGAAGCTTTGTGTAAGCATATATGGTCATTGAAAAGCTCTTCTGTGAGAGGAGCATACATGGGCATATTAGCGATGAAGAGAAGAATATTCAAGACATATCACTGACCTTATCTTCACCTTTTCTACCAGCTCATATAAGTTACAATAGAAGGGAATAATGTCACATATTCTCTCAGAAAATTTCAGAGTTCATAGGTTGATAGTTCTGTCAGCTATATGTTATGTTTTAAACCTCAGTTTCTCTAAAGGAAAGTAACAAGACCTACCTGTACGATAGTTATTCTGATTATTGATGATGAAGTTGGAAAGACTTCTGCTGTGATGCAGTTCCTTGGAACTTGGAAAGGAAAGGTGCTATTTACATTGTTCTTATAATTTACACAGTAAATATTTAACATGGGAACCAGTTGAAATGCTTAATTCTGTTATTTTCCCCTTCCCTAAAGTATTCTTTAAATCAGCCTCCCTTCAAAAGTCATTGGACTGTCTATGATTACATATTTTTTCTGCTCAGTTTCAATGTATTTTACTTAAGATAGCCCTTAAATCTGAGATAAAATCAATAAATCTTAAATGTTCTATTGATTTCAATCTAGCAGCAATGGTGGGCAGTCAGAACCTTGTTATTATCCATTATCCATATGGGCTGTTAATAAGACATTGTACCAGGATACTTGATAAAGTCAAGTGTTTTTCGTCCCCTCCTATTTCTCATCCTCCTCAACTTATCTTCCTTCTTTCCAGTACTGGGAAGGCAAACTAGGTCCTCATGTTCATGAGAGCATTCTACAGCTGTGTTATACCCTCAGCCTATTTTTCCTTTTAAGACGGATTATTGCTTCACTTGTTCAGACTTGCCTAAAACTTGTTCAGTAGCTTGGATTTACATTCTTCCTATCTCAGCCTCCAAAGAAACAGGGATTACAGGCTTACACCACCAGATTCAGTTTAAATGCCTTTGGTAATTTAAAAAAAATGCTTGGCATATCTAGAACATCTGAACCTGTCACTTTTTTAATGTAGTTTTCTCCTCAGAATTTATTACTAATTCTTATTTTCATTCTTATGAAACATAGGAAATATTGAAACTGAATGGCTTGAACAAGTTGATTGTGAACTAATGGAAAAGAGAACATCGGATGTTTGTGTGATTTTATGGCATTCTGGATATTAATTTGTCTTTCTTTCACAGGATATTGGTGACAGGTATTAATGATGTGACCAAGTATTTTTCAAGATACAACTTAAAGAAGGAGATTATTTTGGTTGATGACTCTAGGAGATTAGTCATGGCAGGGAAGATATGGGTGCAGGCGAAGGAAGTGGTTGATCATGTTGCATTTGTCATCAGTAAGAGCCTAAATATTGGAGCTCACCTCTCTTTACCCTTTTTATTCACTGAAGGATCCAAGCCCTAGGGAATGATGCCACCCACAGTTGAGGATAGTTTTCCTATCTCAGTGAATATAATCTAGATAATCCCTCACAAATCTGCCGAGAGACTTGTCTATTCGATCATCCTCAAATTTGTCAAGTTGATAACATTAGTCATCACATCCCCCACACAAGCAAACAATTCTTTGTGTAACATTCTATTATAACCCTCCACAGTACTGAATTTCAATTAGTACAGCAAGTACACATCCATGAAAAACAAAAATAGGGGAACATCTTGATGATATTTCTTACTAAAATCAGAATCACTGAGCCTTAAGGGTGATTGGATTTGAGTCTTGCAGAAAACGAAATTTTCAATAATTCAGGGTTCCTTACAACTTTAATGTGGGTAAGGATTTCCAGAGGTCATCCAATGCGATCAATTTTGTTTCTAAGCAAAACCAAAATAGACTTCAGTGCAGCAGGAAAAATAACTTTCTCTTAAAGTCACTAACAAGGTGTCTCTCTTATTTCTGATTGTATCTTAGGTACCCAGTGATCTGGTCTTGTCAGCAAAAGAGCACAATATCAGCTCTTGACCCTGACTTTGAATATTGGTGCTCTGCTACTCAGAGAACTTGTCTAGTGCTCCAAGGCCTGTGGTATTAGTACATGACAGATACCCCCTGCCCCGAAGACCTCCTCAAATATTTCCTTAAAGCATACCCACATCTTGATAACAATAATGTAAGTGTTACATTATCAATCCAGTATCGGTAATGTCAGAATGTTTCATAAAACGGAGTCATGTTTAGTTCCCAGTTTCCTTTATATTTCTTGATATGTGGGAGACATTAAAAATATGAACCCTAACTAAAATGACAGGACAACAGATGCTATTATTATGACAATCATACCTGAGGCATGATAGCTGAACAATTCTATCTATACAGCTCAATTTTTATATATTAAACATAACTTAACAAATCCAACTCTCAGGTAGAATGCAGAACCCCTTTGGTTGGTGTGTGTGTGTGTGTGTGTGTGTGTGTGTGTGTATATGTGTGTGTGTGTGTGTGTGTGTGTGTGTGTGTGTGTGTGGCTGTGTGACTACAAGTAAAATTTTCTCTGTTTTAGTTTCATCACTGTTGCTATGATTAAAATATATATACAGAAGTAACATGTTGGAGAAAAGATTAATTTAATTTACATTTCTAAGTCAGAGTTCACCACTGTGTGAGAAGTCCAGACAGGAATTTAAATAGCTAATTACATCAAATTCTTTGTCAAGAACAGTGAAATGTGGATGCATGAATGCTGACTTGCTTTATTGTTTATGGTAAAGACATTTTTTCTACTCCACTCCACTCCTCCCCTGCTAATTGACTGGTGCTGCTCATGGTGGGTATGTGTTTTACTTAGGGTTTTCCTGTTGTGAACAGGCACCATGACCAAGGCAACTCTCATAAGAACATTTATTTGGGGATGACTTACAGGTTCAGAGTTTCAGTCCACTATCATCAAGGAGGGAACATGGCAGCATCCAGACAGGCATGGTGCAGGAGCATTGTGGTAAAAAAATTAAGATGGTTCCAACTGGTTCCAGCGTGTACTTGGGTGGTTACTTGGGTAGTTCCAGCTCTGGCAAGGCCATAGAAACTAGCGATAATTTATCTCAGGTACTCCACATTGGCCCCCTCGGTACTCTTTAACCCAGGCAGTCCGTTAGCCATTCCAGCATGGTACCTTACTACGGTACTTTGCTTTCACTCACAGTTCCCTTGGCGGGTTGTTACTACACCAGGCATACACATCCCAATTCCATGGTAGGCTTGGTGCATCCTGCCACCACACCTTTGCTTGAACTCAATGAAGTCACCACATGAAAGAACATATCACACAATAACATCTGATCCAATTGATAAGATATAATTTGCCCATCTAGACAGCACAAATCCTGTACACATCCCTTAAAAATAATCACAGCAACTTGTATCTATAAACAGAGAAGAATCTTAAGATCTGCTGCCATGTTCTTCTAGCTCCTCTCCTGCTTCTCCTTCTTCTTCTAAAACCTCTGTTCCTACCTCCCTTATTTCTGGTTCAATGACAGGCCTCATTTTATCTTGTCTGACTTCACCTTCATAATGACATCAACCTACACAGGAGAACCTGAGAGTTCTACATCTTCATCTGAAGGCCTCCAGGCTGCTAGAATAAGGATCTTAAAGCCCACACTCACAGTGACACACTTACTCCAACAGAGCCACACTTTCTAATAGTGCCACTCCCTGGGCTGATTATATACAAACCATAAATGCCAATGAATTTAATGAAGGAAATTCCTCTGAGGCACCCTGTTCAGACCAACCCAATGCAGTATTTTATTGACTCTCTCTTCGCAGGTGATTCTACGTTTTGTCAAGCAGATAAAGGTAACCATCATATACTCTTTTACCTGACGGTGATTTTTTTTTCTGGTATGTCTCATTTCCTTGGCCTGGTTCATAATTCTGTTCACTGGCACATGTGACTAGGATTTCAATGTGTGCCAGATATGGTACTAAAAAACAAGTATTTTTGTGACACTCTCATAAAATAGGCTCACAGAGCCAATCTCTATCAACAGTAAATGATCACTTTAAAATTGATTATATGGGGCTGGAGAGATGGCTCAACAGTTAAGAACACCTGACTGCTCTTCCAGAGGTCCTGAGTTCAATTCCCAGCAACCACATGATGGCTCACAACCAACTGTAATGGGTTTTGGTGTGTCTGAAGACAGCTACAGTGTACTCGTATTCTTTCAATAAATAAATATTTTTTAAAAATTGATTATATGTTTTTTGATTCTTACCAACGGCATGCCATTTAATATTTCAGTCTCATGTAGTAATAGACTAAAACTCATCCTTTAGTTTTTTTGTTTCAGCTGATTAACATGGATAATAGAGGAATGACCTGCATGTCACATTTAAAATAAGTATCACTCAAGGATGTTGGCCCCATTCTCAGCTAGACAGATTTCTAGTCTCTTCCCACCTCCATCCAAAGGGCACTAGTGAAGTAGCTGTCCAAACCTGAAATCATTTGAGTTGGAGATATGATTCAGCAGTCATTAGCACTTATTGATCTCATATGGGAGCTGGGAGCTGAACCTCCAATGTAGTAGCTTGTTTACATTGACCTATAATTTCAGTTCCAGAGGACATGACATCATATTCTCTACTCTTCGGTCACTATGTATGCATATAGTACCCACAGGTTCATGCAGAAACTCATATATGAATGTGAAATAGAAATAACTATATTTTTAAGAATAGAAACATTTGCTAGCCAACAGATTAAGTGGGCTGGGCTACAAGAGGAGCCATATAGCCAATAAAAGACAGATTTGCTTTATTATACTCTTTCATGCAATTATAGTGGAAAAGAGATACAAACATTTTATAAAAGATGATGTACCAGGGCTCTACACATGACCTTTAAGGCAAACTCAGTAATTATGACTAAGGTATTTTGTACAGTACTAGATGGTAAGATTTTATCACATTAACATATTAAGATAGTACCAGTACCCTGAGGTCTGATAAAGAAGAAAAAAATGGGATATAAGATGAGGAAGAAAAAGATCTCATTCAGTCTTTCCATCATGAACTATTGACTTTGTCAAATTATGACTGCCAAAATCTAGGGGTAGCATTGCTAACAGAACATTAGTGATGCTCGAACAATCCTCTGCCAGTCTGTCTATATGTATATTAAATATAGAAAAAAGTTCCTCCTGACCAGAAAAATGACAAAGACCTATGGGAAATTGAATTGAATTTTGACGGTAATTGAATCAGGCCTGTTGTCATTTCTAGTACTCTTCTGAAATTACTGAAACACAAAGCTGAGTTTCAGGAAGCTTATCCCCACTATCCTGCTATCTAGCTTTCCCTGGGCCATACTTTTCCTTTCTTCTAAAGTAGAATTAATAATACAAATCTTCTTTTGACTATACATATGTTTTTGAAGGACTTTGGGAGTGGGCTTCCAAAACACATTTTCCAACACTCTCCAAAAGTAATACTTGTTCAGTATTATAGTATTCTGTCCCTGGTGTAGTTATAAATCAAATCTATACATGCCTTTCCAGGTGATGCTCCTGCCTCAGGACCTGACTCTTCCTTATATATGTTTGAATCACTGTAAAAAAAGTATCATAAAACAACTTTAAATTAACATGTATCTTCAGTGTTCCAAATGCTTGGAAATCTGATATCAAAGTGCCAGACTCAGCATTTTCTGTTGACGGTCCTCATGCAGGTTGCAAGTGGCTGCCTTGTTTTTGCCTATGGTGAGAGAAACACCAAAACCTCTCTCTGTTTCTAATCATATACATGAGGCCTCTGCTCTCATGATCTACTTATATTAAACACCCTGCCTTACAATATGGTAACTGGGGGATTAAAGTCTCAACATCAAACATGTAGACCAATAGAGGTTCCTCTTCAAGAAACAGTTTTGGAAAAGGAAAACATGATTTTCAAACTAAAATATTATTCTAAATAACATTATATCTATGATTTTTTTTACTTGCATTGATCGAATTTTCCCTGTCGTACGGATCATGCAAGGGGGAAATCTTGAATAGTGCAAAGGGTAAAAGTGCCCTTTTCTCTTGTACTTATTTTCACCTCACCTTTCGTCAGAGGCTCTTGGTTAGTTCTGATCAGATAATGATGCTGATATGATAGAGTTGGTAGTGGTGCTTGCTAATATTAATAGGTGCCATCACACCTTCAATCTGTACTGTGACAGAGGGAGGAACATAGGCTGCATCTTGCCTAGTTCCTAATAGGAAGTGCTGGTCCATGTGTGTATAGGTGTGTATGTGTGTGTGTGTGTGTGTGTGTGTGTGTGTGTGTGTGTGTGTGAGAGAGAGAGAGAGAGAGAGAGAGAGAGAGAGAGAGAGAGAGAGGGAGAGAGAGGGAGGGAGTAAGAGAGGGAGGGAGGGAGGGGGGAGATGGATTATTTGATGCTTGGTTTATCATTAATGAATATATTAGATTATAAATCAAGTGGGGGCGGGCTTAAATTCTGGGACCAACGCCTATGTATTCTGCAGTCAAAACTGGAATAATATTCCTCAAATGAGAGTTTCTTGTGTAGCAGCAGTGGTGAAAAATAGCTAAGAATTTCTATGAAATTTGATCTGTACATACTGGCAAATTTAAGATGCATCACATGCTAAGAAAAATAAGGTTTACTTTAGAGTTCTGAAGAACTATTGTGATTGAGATCTGGAAATCAAGTAGAAGCCTGTGTGTGAGAAAGATACTTAGGGTACCCATGGCATGTGTCAGTGCTGGGACATTGGGAAGGCTTTGAATGTGGAGTCAAAGAGACTGGCTAGGGTCTTACCACACAACCCAACAGAGTCATATGTTAAATCCCACCACTTTGGAATTAAGAGGTGAACATAGCACATTTGGGAGAACACAGATCTTTATTCATCAGAGTTTCTTCAACAATTAATGAAAAAAAAAGAAAAGCCAATTTTATACCATCTCCCCAAGTTCATATGTTGAAATCTTCATCACAGTCCACGTACTAGAGCTTCTGGGGTGATTACTCTTAGGATTTAAGCCCAGTTGGGAAGATGGTCATCTTTTTTTTTTTTATTAACTTGAGTATTTCTTATATACATTTCGAGTGTTATTCCCTTTCCCGGTATCCGGGCAAACATCCCCCTCCCCCCTTACTTATGGGTGTTCCCCTCCCAACCCTCCCCCCATTGCCACCCTCCCCCCACCAGTCTAGTTCACTGGGGGTTCAGTCTTAGCAGGACCCAGGGCTTCCCCTTCCACTGGTGCTCTTACTAGGATATTCATTGCTACCTATGAGGTCAGGGTCCAGGGTCAGTCCATGTATAGTCTTTAGGTAATGGCTTAGTCCCTGGAAGCTCTGGTTGCTTGGCATTGTTGTACATATGGAGTCTCGAGCCCCTTCAAGCTCTTCCAGTTCTTTCTCTGATTTCTTCAACGGGGGTCCTATTCTCAGTTCAGTGGTTTGCTGCTGGCATTCGCCTCTGTATTTGCTGTATTATGGCTGTGTCTCTCAGGAGCGATCTACATCCGGCTCCTGTCGGTCTGCACTTCTTTGCTTCATCCATTTTGTCTAATTGGGTGGCTTTATATGTATGGGCCACATGTGGGGCAGACTCTGAATGGGTGTTCCTTCAGTCTCTGTTTTAATCTTTGCCTCTCTCTTCCCTGCCAAGGGTATTCTTGTTGCCCTTTTAAAGAAGGAGTGAAGCATTCACATTTTGATCATCTGTCTTGAGTTTCATTTGTTCTAGGCATCTAGGGTAATTCAAGCATTTGGGCTAATAGCAACTTATCAATGAGTGCATACCATGTATGTCTTTCTGTGATTGGGTTAGCTCACTCAGGATGATGTTTTCCAGTTCCAACCATTTGCCTACGAATTTCATAAAGTCATTGTTTTTGATAGCTGAGTAATATACCATTGTGTAGATGTACCACATTTTCTGTATCTATTCCTCTGTTGAAGGGCATCTGGGTTCTTTCCAGCTTCTGGCTATTATAAATAAGGCTGCAATGAACATAGTGGAGCACGTGTCTTTTTTATATGTTGGGGCATCTTTTGGGTATATGCCCAAGAGAGGTATAGCTGGATCCTCAGGCAGTTCAATGTCCAATTTTCTGAGGATCCTCCAGACTGATTTCCAGAATGGTTGTACCAGTTTGCAATCCCACCAAAAATGGAGGAGTGTTCCTCTTCCTCCACATCCTCGCCAGCATCTGCTGTCCCCTGAGTTTTTGATCTTAGCCATTCTCACTGGTGTGAGGTGAAATCTCAGGGTTGTTTTGATTTGCATTTCCCTTATGACTAAAGATGTTGAACATTTCTTTAGGTGTTTCTCAGCCATTCGGCATTCCTCAGCTGTGAATTCTTTGTTTAGCTCTGAACCTCATTTTTAATAGGGTTATTTGTTTCCCTGCGGTCTAACTTCGTGAGTTCTTTGTATATTTTGGATGTAAGGCCTCTATCTGTTGTAGGATTGGTAAAGATCTTTTCCCAATCTGTTGGTTGCCGATTTGTCCTAACCACAGTGTCCTTTGCCTTACAGAAGATTGCAGTTTTATGAGATCCCATTTGTCGATTCTTGATCTTAGAGCGTAAGCCATTGGTGTTTTGTTTAGGAAATTTTTTCCAGTGCCCATGTGTTCCAGATGCTTCCCTAGTTTTTCTTCTATTAGTTTGAGAGTGTCTGGTTTGATGTGGAGGTCCTTGATCCACTTGGACTTAAGCTTTGTACAGGGTGATAAGCATGGATCGATCTGCATTCTTCTACATGTTGCCCTCCAGTTGAACCAGCACCATTTGCTGAAAATGCTATCTTTTTTCCATTGGATGGTTTTGGCTCCTTTGTCAAAAATCAAGTGACCATAGGTGTGTGGGTTCATTTCTGGGTCTTCAATTCTATTCCATTGGTCTATCTGTCTGTCTCTGTACCAATACCATGCAGTTTTTAATCACTATTGCTCTGTAATACTGCTTGAGTTCAGGGATAGTGATTCCCCCTGAAGTCCTTTTATTGTTGAGGATAGCTTTAGCTATCCTGGGTTTTTTGTTATTCCAGATGAATTTGCAAATTGTTCTGTCTAACTCTTTGAAGAATTGGATTGGTATTTTGATGGGGATTGCATTGAATCTGTAGATTGCTTTTGGTAAAATGGCCATTTTTATTATATTAATCCTGCCAATCCATGAGCATGGGAGATCTTTCCATCTTCTGAGGTCTTCTTCAATTTCCTTCTTCAGTGTCTTGTAGTTCTTATTGTACAGATCTTTTACTTGCTTGGTTAAAGTCACACCGAGGTACTTTATATTATTTGGGTCTATTATGAAGGGTGTCGTTTCCCTAATTTCTATCTTGGCTTGTTTCTCTTTTGTATAGAGGAAGGCAACTGATATATTTGAGTTAATTTTATACCCAGCCACTTTGCTGAAGTTGTTTATCAGCTTTAGTAGTTCTCTGGTGGAACTTTTGGAATCACTTAAATATACTATCATGTCGTCTGCAAATAGTGATATTTTGACCTCTTCTTTTCCGATCTGTATCCCCTTGACCTCCTTTTGTTGTCTGATTGCTCTGGCTAGAACTTCAAGAACTATATTGAATAAGTAGGGAGAGAGTGGGCAGCCTTGTCTAGTCCCTGATTTTAGTGGGATTGCTTCAAGTTTCTCTCCATTTAGTTTAATGTTAGCAACTGGTTTGCTGTATATGGCTTTTACTATGTTTAGGTATGGGCCTTGAATTCCTATTCTTTCCAGGACTTTTATCATGAAGGGGTGTTGAATTTTGTCAAATGCTTTCTCAGCATCTAATGAAATGATCATGTGGTTTTGTTCTTTCAGTTTGTTTATATAATGGATCACGTTGATGGTTTTCCGTATATTAAACCATCCCTGCATGCCTGGGATGAAGCCTACTTGGTCATGGTGGATGATTGTTTTGATGTGCTCTTGGATTCAGTTTGCCAGAATTTTGTTGAGTATTTTTGCGTCGATATTCATAAGGGAAATTGGTCTGAAGTTCTCTTTCTTTGTTGTGTCTTTGTGTGGTTTAGGTATAAGAGTAATTGTGGCTTCGTAGAAGGTATTCGGTACTGATCCATCTGTTTCAATTTTGTGGAATAGTTTGTATAATATTGGTATGAGGTCTTCTATGAAAGTTTGATAGAATTCTGCACTAAACCCGTCTGGACCTGGGCTCTTTTTGGTTGGGAGACCTTTAATGACTGCTTCTATTTCCTTAGGAGTTATGGGGTTGTTTAACTGGTTTAACTGTTCCTGATTTAACTTCGGTACCTGGTATCTGTCTAGGAAATTGTCCATTTCCTGAAGATTTTCAAGTTTTGTTGAATATAGGTTTTTATAGTAAGATCTGATGATTTTTTGAATTTCCTCTGAATCTGTTGTTATGTCTCCCTTTTCATTTCTGATTTTGTTAATTTGGACGTACTCTCTGTGTCCTCTCATTAGTTTGGCTAAGGGTTTATCTATCTTGTTGATTTTCTCAAAGAACCAACTTTCGGTTCTGTTGATTCTTTCTATGGTCCTTTTTATTTCTACTTGGTTGATTTCAGCTCTGAGTTTGATTATTTCCTGCCTTCTACTCCTCCTGGGTGTATTTGCTTCTTTTTGTTCTAGAGCTTTTAGGTGTGCTGTCAAGCTGCTGACATATGCTCTTTCCTGTTTCTTTCTGCAGGCACTCAGCGCTATGAGTTTTCCTCTTAGCACAGCTTTCATTGTGTCCCATAAGTTTGGGTATGTTGTACCTTCATTTTCATTAAATTCTAAAAAGTTTTTAATTTCTTTCTTTATTTCTTCCTTGACCAGGTTATCATTGAGTAGAGCATTGTTCAATTTCCAAGTATATGTGGGCATTCTTCCTTGATTTTATTGAAGACCAGTTTTAGGCCGTGGTGGTCCGATAGCACGCATGGGATTATTTCTATCTTTCTGTACCTGTTGAGGCCCGTTTTTTGACCAATTATATGGTCAATTTTGGAGAAAGTACCATGAGAAGCTGAGAAGAAGGTATATCCTTTTGCTTTAGGATTGAATGTTCTATAAATATCCGTTAAGTCCATTTGGCTCATGACTTCTCTTAGTCTGTCTACATCTCTGTTTAATTTCTGTTTCCATGATCTGTCCATTGATGAGAGTGGGGTGTTGAAATCTCCCACTATTATTGTGTGAGGTGCAATATGTGTTTTGAGCTTTAGTAAGGTTTCTTTTACATATGTAGGTGCCCTTGTATTTGGGGCATAGATATTTAAGTTTGAGAGTTCATTTGGTGGATTTTTCCTTTGATGAATATGAAGTGTCCTTCCTTATCTTTTTTGATGACTTTTAATTGAAAATTGATTTTATTTGATATTAGAATGGCTACTCCAGCTTGCTTCTTCTGACCATTTGCTTGGAAAGTTGTTTTCCAGCCTTTCACTCTGAGATAGTGTCTGTCTTTGTCTCTGAGGTGTGTTTCCTGTGGGCAACAGAATGCAGGGTCCTCATTGCGTATCCAGTTTGTTAATCTATGTCTTTTTATTGGGGAGTTGAGGCCATTGATGTTGAGAGATATTAAGGAATAGTGATTATTGCTTCCCGTTATATTCATATTTGGATGTGAGGTTATGTTTGTGTGCTTTCATTCTCTTTGTTTTGTTGCCAAGACGATTAGTTTCTTGCTTCTTCTAGGTTATAGCTTGCCTCCTTATGTTGGGTTTTACCATTTATTATCCTTTGTAGTGCTGGATTTGTAGAAAGATATTGTGTAAATTTGGTTTTGTCATGGAATATCTTGGTTTCTCCATCAATGTTAATTGAGAGTTTTGCAGGATACAGTAACCTGGGCTGGCATTTGTGTTCTCTTAGGGTCTGTATGACATCAGTCCAGGATCTTCTGGTCTTCATAGTTTCTGGCGAGAAGTCTGGTGTGATTCTGATAGGTCTGCCTTTATAGGTTACTTGACCTTTTTCCCTTACTGCTTTTAATATTCTTTCTTTATTTTGTGCGTTTGGTGTTTTGACTATTATGTGACGGGAGGTGTTTCTTTTCTGGTCCCATCTATTTGGAGTTCTGTAGGCTTCTTGTATGCCTATGGGTATCTCTTTTTTTAGGTTAGGAAAGTTTTCTTCTATGATTTTGTTGAAGATATTTACTGGTCCTTTGAGCTGGGAGTCTTCACACTCTTCTATACCTATTATCCTTAGGTTTGATCTTCTCATTGAGTCCTGGATTTCCTGTATGTTTTGGACCAGTAGCTTTTTCAGCTTTACATTATCTTTGACAGTTGAGTCAATGATTTCTATGGAATCTTCTGCTCCCGAGATTTTCTCTTCCATCACTTGTATTCTGTTGGTGAAGCTTGTATCTACAGCTCCATGTCTCTTCTTTTGGTTTTCTATATCCAAGGTTGTTTCCATGTGTTTTTTCTTGATTGCTTCTATTTCCATTTTAAATTCCTTCAACTGTTTGATTGTGTTTTCCTGGAATTCTTTCAGGCATTTTTGCGATTCCTCTCTGTAGGCTTTTACTTGTTTAGTAATGTTTTCCTGTGTTTCCCTAAGGGAGTTCTTCACGTCTTTCTTGAAGTCCTCCAGCATCATGATCAAATATGATTTTGAAACTAGATCTTGCTTCTCTGGTGTGTTTGGATATTCCATGTTGTTTTGGTGGGAGAATTGGGCTCCGATGATGCCATGTAGTCTTGGTTTCTGTTGCTTGGGTTCCTGCGCTTGCCTCTCGCCATCAGATTATCTCTAGTGTTACTTTGTTCTGCTATTTCTGACAGTGGCTAGACTGTCCTATAAGCCTGTGTGTCAGGAGTGCTGTAGACCTGTGTTCCTCTCTTTCAGTCAGTTATGGGGACAGAGTGTTCTGCTTTCGGGCGTGTAGTTTTTCCTCTCTACAGGTCTTCAGCTGTTCCTGTGGGCCTGCGTCTTGAGTTCACCAGGCAGCTTTCTTGCAGCAGAAAATTTGGTCTTACCTGTGGTCCCGAGGCTCAATTCGCTCGTGGGGTGCTGCCCACGGGCTCTCTGTAGCGGCAGCAACCAGGAAGATATGCGCCGCCCCTTCCGTGAGCTTCAGTGCACCAGGGTTCCAGATGGCCTTTGATGTTTTCCTCTGGCGTCCGAGATGTGTGTGCAGAGAGCAGTCTCTTCTGTTTTCCCAGGCTTGTCTGCCTCTCTGAAGGTTTAGCTCTCCCTCCCACGGGATTTGGGTGCAGAGAACTGTTTATCTGGTCTGTTTCCTTCAGGTTCCGGCGGTGTCTCAGGCAGGGGTCCTGCCGCTCCTGGGCCCTCCCCCACGGCAGCCCAGAGGCCTTATACAGTTTCCTCTTGGGCCAGGGATGTGGGCAGGGGTGGGCAGTGTTGGTGGTCTCTTCTGCTCTGCAGCCTCAGGAGTGCCCACCTGACCAGGCGGTGAGGTCTCTTTCCCACGGGGTCTGGGAGCAGAGAGCTGCTGCGGGCCGGCGATGGTCATCTTAAAAGACAATTTTTGGCCCTTCTATAAGTAAGGGCATAAGGATGGACCAACTATTTCTATAAAGTAGGTCCCATTAGACATTAAAAAGACCTTGAATCTGAACTTTCTAGCCATAGGAAATTCATTTTAATTGTTTTAAATCTTCTCAGGCTACCTATGATGGGTATTGCAAAAACAATCTCATGAGTCAGGAAAGTACAGGATAGAGCTGACAGGTCTTTGAGTTCTTGTTCAAATCTGGTCATCCGAATGCTGTTTCCCCTTCTCTCTTCTTGTCCTCTGCTCCTCTTATTTTTTCTCTTTTCCTTTGTCTTTTCTTCTCTTCCCTTCAGCCTCCCTGTCTCAGACTTGCCTGTCTATACCTCCTCTTCATTCTCTTCTTGTGTTGCTCTCTCCTCCCTTTTCTTCCTTGCTCCATCTTTTCCTTTGTCTCTCCCCAACTTACAATCAGCTTTCAGATGTCTTTTCTTTTTATTTCTGGGATTGTTTTTCTCTTACACTGACTTCTACCTGCTCAAGAGTTGGTGTGTCCATACAGTAAAGATTTGCTATCTCATCTAGTGCTATAACGTAATCTCGTCTTATTAGACCACAGATAGCTTAAATGCTTATAATAAGCTGTAAATATAACTTTTATTTACCCAGGTGATTGTCATCTCTGAGGCTTTCTGCCTTCATCTGCTAACCTAGACCTAGTCCATGAAGCTTCTAGTGTCCATACAATCTAATGTAAGCCTAGAATATTTTCAGTCTCTGAAACTTACTGCTGAATAAGCGCACTCTTTTTTGTTCTTTCTGAACTCTGACTGGCTGGTTCAACTTAGCTCTTCTGGATCAAACTCCTCTCTAAGCTTACTGATTCAAACTGGCTTCTCTCAACTTCTCTGAATTGTTCTACTTTAGCTTCACACTAACTTTGGCACTGTTGTCTAATCTTCTGGCTCCTCATTCTCTAGATCCTTCTGTCTTGACCTGTGTCTAGCTTGTTTACTGTCTGTAACCTGTCTCTGTAAAACTCTTCAGGTAAAACCATCTTTTTCCTACTTTTCTGTACTGCTCCCTCTAAAGTGGCTTCCATTTCTTTCCTCTTTTCATGAGATGGAGGCATATTCTATTTTGTCAAAACTTTCTCTGATTTATCACATTGTCTGCTGTTCAATTAGGCATCGCTGTCAAACATGGGTGCTTTCTTACAAACTAACTTTATATTGATTATATGGGATTAAAGATGTGCATTAAGGGCATGTATGTATTTCAGCCAGAGGCATTAAAGGTATGTGCTAAGGGCCGAGCTACATCACAAGTAGAAAGATTCTTTTCCCAGTGAATAACAGAATCTCTGGCTTCACAATGAGACCAAATGTCCTGTAACATTTACCCCTGTTTGTCTAAGCTAAAAATTGTATTCAATTTGCTTTATATAACAAAAATATATACCAATCACATAATTTCAAAGTCCTAATTCCATACACATTTCAGAGTTACATAACTTCTCTATATAATACTTAGGTAAGTATAACCTAACAAAATTATTATCAGTACCATTCACTAGACATAAAGTAGTCATGGTAGCTCTTACCCCACAGTAATCAATTCTACCTGTAGTTTTCTATAGAACATTCTAATGTTCTGTGCCTAGTCATCACCTGTTCTGACTTCTAATAACAACATTAAATTGTATTCAGGAGCATAATTTTTCCCTACTTGCAATCTTTGGTGTGTTTTCCTATCTTGACTTCAGGTATGGGCCAATGGAGATGTGTCTAGGCAGAATTCCAAAGATTCACTTACTTCTACCCACTCTGTGAATGACACTCTGTCCCTCAAGTCTTTACCAAATTCATTGGACGAGATACTTCTTTAACATATGGACTGTAAGGTCACCACTATAGGTTTCCTTCCTGAGAATAAAGTCAAGATCGAATGAAGCTAACCTGAAAAGCAGATAGCAATAGATCTTGTCAATATATTTAGAAACTTTCAAACGCTTCATGTTTTATTTTTGTTAGATTGGTAAAAACATGCTTGCAAATTTGTCTTTGGTTACCAAGATGTTGTATTTCCCAAAGCACTATAAGCCACCAAGAGTTTTCAAGTCAACACTTTGGTCAAGGAGAGACAGATGCAAAATTCATCAGAAATTGATTCAGTTACCTCACTGCTGAGTTCAGTTATTTCTTTCTTTTTTTTTTTTCTTTTTTCTTTTTTTCGGAGCTGGGGACCAAAGCCCGGGACTTGCACTTGCTAGACAAGCGCTCTACCACTGAGCTAAATCCCCAACCTGAGTTCAGTTATTTCTAAGCTGTACATTTGATGCTTTTTCATGAAGGAAATTCTTCTGTTCTCAAGTCAGTTCTGACAGATGGTCCCAAAAGCTCAAACACTTGTAACCTACTCAGGATAACTGATCTGTTTTCCCCATGCCCTGGATTCTTTGGTTCTTCTGGTATATATCAGCTCCTGTTAGTTTGTTTTCTTAATTCTTGATAAGAAATCTACACCACAGTTAATCTTGTCAGTGACAAGAAACCATTATGTAAATAAGTATAGATGAGCATGGAAATCCTTCTGCTTAAAGGTGGAATAAGAAATCCTGTCTAGTTCTCTATGAGAGAGAATATATTAAGCATTTGTATTAATGAAGTAGAAAGCCTTGAAGATGAGCAGGTTTTTATCTATTCCAGATGCAACTAAAACAAATAAAATGAATTAGGAGCTACATTTAGGTCAACTCTGTTAACAGATTCATGGATTTTAAAAATGTCATGTTTAAAAAAAACTGCATGTTATCTCTCAGATGAAGATCTTAGATTATATTGTACATGTGAATTAGTGGGAATAAAAGTAGAAAAAGTCTAAGAAGCTAGAAAGGAGGTGAAGAGATTGCAAGAAGGAGCATAAAGTGGGGTTTGGGGTGGGAATGAGAAGTGACAAGGGACCAGGAAGGAGATTTGAAGATGCACACTGGGGATCATTTTATTTGAAAACATTATAATGGTGCCTAGTAATTTGTATGCTAATTTTAAAATGCATTGCTGTTTATGTAAATTGTGTCATGGTGCACAATGTCTGAATGTTCCATTTTTTTTTTTTGGTTTTTTGTTTTGTTTTGTTTTTTATGAGCTCTGGGGGTCATTGTGACATGAGTTTGATTTCTATTTCTCCTACTTATTAACTGCTTTACCTGGAGAATATTTGAAACCTTCCATGTCATCTATTTCTATTGTATAGAAATGATTATTGTTAGTGTTGTATTCAGAAAATGGGTGTCAAACTAAGCAGGACCCTGAAGTAAGGACATTTTCAATATAAAGGAGTATAACAAGAATAATAATTATATATATCATAGTTACTTTCATGATTGCTATTATTTATTAGAACAAAAGCAAGAGTGGAGACTCAATAGAGTCCAGTGAATCTCTTGTTTGCAGATTGTTTCATAACTGACCGTGTCAGTTGGAAAATATTTTTTTTTCAAAATGACAAAAGCAATACATCAGGGGTTTAAATTTTTCTTCTCCCTTGGGAGAGGTACTGAGTTTATGATGATTGATTGTGACCTTGAAATATAATTATTTCCACAGGACTGAGATGCAATTTATTCTTTTCTGCATTTAGGACAGGTGGAGGGATCTCACGCTGACCTGCAGAAGTGGTAAGAGGGCACCCACAATTCAATGAAGCCAGTTCTGCAGATGTGCCTTGCAAATACATTCTAGTAGACATCATTAAAAGTCCCTTATTTTTAATCACAATGCTCATTTGTTATTAAAAAATGCTAGTAATCAAAGTAAAAGAAAATGCTAGAGGATGCATCCTGTTAAGTTATGCTAGATGGTCCTGATGCTAGGTACAATGACCTTCATGATTTCAGACACTAAGAGACAAAGAAAACAGAGAGAAGTTTCTGATATTTACCCTGCCTCCTGTGCTTGCAGACATCTGCTGGTTAAAAGATTAAGTGTAGTGTTTACCAGCTTTGTTTACTCAAATCGAAAATCAAGTGCTCTGTATCTTAATCCTGAATCTATACATTTGGAACAGCGAAGTCTGGACCTTCTTCAGTTTCATCCTGTTTAGCCCTATCCACAGTGTATTTGGACAAGCTGCAACCACGACCCGCCAACTACTTATACTGTCTGCACTTAGCTAGCTTAAGACCTGGTATGTGTGGATGTGGGCTTTTTTTTTCAGCATGGCCTTTGTTGATGAAAATGTATGCTTTCCAAGAAAGATGCTTGAGTTTTAGGTTAAAACTAAAGTGTTATACTCTTTTTCTGGTTTGTAAACAAACTTATCTCTTCCATACTGAAGACTCTGTTTATCCTTGCCTCTTTAGTTAAGAAAACAAAACAAACAAAAACGTAACCTAAAGTATTTTATCCTCTGATACAGGTGTTCTGTGAACCACCTTCTCTTTTCTTTCGTTTTTTTTTTTTTTTTATTAACTTGAGTATTTCTTATATACATTTCGAGTGTTATTCCCTTTCCCTGTTTCCGGGCAAACATCCCCCTCCCCCCTCCCCTTCCTTAAAGGTGTTCCCCTCCCATCCTCCCCCTATTGCCACCCTCCTCGCAACAATCTAGTTCACTGGGGGTTCAGTCTTAGTAGGACCCAGGGCTTCCCCTTCCACTGGTGCTCTTACTAGGATATTCATTGCTACCTATGAGGTCAGAGTCCAGAGTCAGTCCATGTATAGTCTTTAGGTAGTGGCTTAGTCCCTGGAAGCTCTGGTTGCTTGGCATTGTTGTACATATGGGGTCTCGAGCCCCTTCAAGCTCTTCCAGTTCTTTCTCTGA
Organism: Rattus norvegicus; assembly: GCF_021556685.1. Taxonomy (NCBI): domain Eukaryota; kingdom Metazoa; phylum Chordata; class Mammalia; order Rodentia; family Muridae; genus Rattus; species Rattus norvegicus. The sequence goes on along the minus strand of NC_141547.1, from coordinate 68,694,724 downwards.
TTCCTTCAACGGGGTCCCATTCTCAGTTCAGTGGTTTGCTGCTGGCATTGGCCTCTGCGTTTGCTGTATTCTGGCTGTGTCTCTCAGGAGCGATGTACATCCGGCTCCTGTCGGCCTGCACTTCTTTGCTTCATCCATCTTGTCTAATTGGATGGCTGTATATGTATGGGCCACATGTGGGGCAGGCTCTGAATGGGTGTTCCTTCTGTGTCTGTTTTAATCTTTGCCTCTCTGTTCCCTGCCAAGGGTATTCTTGTTCCCCTTTTAAAGAAGGAGTGAAGCATTCACATAATGATCATCTGTCTTGAGTTTCATTTGTTCTAGGCATCTAGAGTAATTCAAGCATTTGGGCTAATAGCCACTTACCAATGAGTGCATACCATGTGTGTTTTTCAGTAATTGGGTTACCTCACTCAGGATGATATTTTCCAGTTCCAACCATTTGCCTACGAATTTCATAAACTCGTTGTTTTTGATAGCTGAGTAATATTCCATTGTGTAGATGTACCACATTTTCTGTATCCATTCCTCTGTTGAAGGGCATCTGGGTTCTTTCCAGCTTCTGGCTATTATAAATAAGGCTGCGATGAACATAGTGGAGTACGTGTCTTTTTTATATGTTGGGGCATCTTTTGGGTATATGCCCAAGAGAGGTATAGCTGGACCCTCAGGCAGTTCAATGTCCAATTTTCTGAGGAACCTCCAGACTGATTTCCAGAATGGTTGTACCAATCTGCAATCCCACCAACAATGGAGGAGTGTTCCTCTCTCTCCACATCCTCGCCAGCATCTGCTGTCACCTGAGTTTTTGATCTTAGCCATTCTCACTGGTGTGAGGTGAAATCTCAGGGTTGTTTTGATTTGCATTTCCCTTATGACTAAAGATGTTGAACATTTCTTTAGGTGTTTCTCAGCCATTCGGCGTTCCTCAGCTGTGAATTCTTTGTTTAGCTCTGAACCCCATTTTTTAATAGAGTTATTTGTCTCCCTGCAGTCTAACTTCTTGAGTTCTTTGTATATTTTGGATATAAGGCCTCTATCTGTTGTAGGATTGGTAAAGATCTTTTCCCAATCTGTTGGTTGCCGATTTGTCCTAACCACAGTGTCCTTTGCCTTACAGAAGGTTGCAGTTTTATGAGATCCCATTTGTCAATTCTTGATCTTAGAGCGTAAGCCATTGGTGTTTTGTTCAGGAAATTTTTTCCAGTGCCCATGTGTTCCAGATGCTTCCCTAGTTTTTCTTCTATTAGTTTGAGAGTGTCTGGTTTGATGTGGAGGTCCTTGATCCACTTGGACTTAAGCTTTGTACAGGGTGATAAGCATGGATCGATCTGCATACTTCTACATGTTGACCTCCAGTTGAACCAGCACCATTTGCTGAAAATGCTATCTTTTTTCCATTGGATGGTTTTGGCTCCTTTGTCAAAAATCAAGTGCCCATAGGTGTGTGGGTTCATTTCTGGGTCTTCAATTCTGTTCCATTGGTCTATCTGTCTGTCTCTGTACCAATACCATGCAGTTTTTTTTTTTTTAATCACTATTGCTCTGTAATACTGCTTGAGTTCAGGGATAGTGGATTCCCCCTGAAGTCCTTTTGTTGTTGAGGATAGTTTTAGCTATCCTGGGTTTTTTGTTATTCCAGATGAATTTGCAAATTGTTCTGTCTAACTCTTTGAAGAATTGGATTGGTATTTTGATGGGGATTGCATTGAATCTGTAGATCGCTTTTGGTAAAATAGCCATTTTTACTATATTAATCCTGCCAATCCATGAGCATGGGAGATCTTTCCATCTTCTGAGGTCTTCTTCAATTTCTTTCTTCAGTGTCTTGAAGTTCTTATTGTACAGATCTTTTTCTTGCTTGGTTAAAGTCACACCGAGGTACTTTATATTATTTGGGTCTATTATGAAGGGTGTCGTTTTCCTAATTTCTTTCTCGGCTTGTTTCTCTTTTGTGTAGAGGAAGGCAACTGATTTATTTGAGTTAATTTTATACCCAGCCACTTTGCTGAAGTTGTTTATCAGCTTTAGTAGTTCTCTGGTGGAACTTTTGGGATCACTTAAATATACTATCATGTCATCTGCAAATAGTGATATTTTGACCTCTTCTTTTCCGATCTGTATCCCCTTGATCTCCTTTTGTTGTCTGATTGCTCTGGCTAGAACTTCAAGAACTATATTGAATAAGTAGGGAGAGAGTGGGCAGCCTTGTCTAGTCCCTGATTTTAGTGGGATTGCTTCAAGTTTCTCTCCATTTAGTTTAATGTTGGCAACTGGTTTGCTGTATATGGCTTTTACTATGTTTAGGTATGGGCCTTGCATTCCTATTCTTTCCAGGACTTTTATCATGAAGGGGTGTTGAATTTTGTCAAATGCTTTCTCAGCATCTAATGAAATGATCATGTGGTTCTGTTCTTTCAGTTTGTTTATATAATGGATCACGTTGATGGTTTTCCGTATATTAAACCATCCCTGCATGCCTGGGATGAAGCCTACTTGATCATGGTGGATGATTGTTTTGATGTGCTCTTGAACTCGGTTTGCCAGAATTTTATTGAGTATTTTTGCATCGATATTCATAAGGGAAATTGGTCTGAAGTTCTCTTTCTTTGTTGTGTCTTTGTGTGGTTTAGGTATAAGAGTAATTGTGGCTTCGTATAAGGAATTCGGTAGGGCTCCATCTGTTTCAATTTCGTTGTATAGTTTGGATAGTTTTGGTATGAGGTCTTCTATGAAGGTCTGATAGAATTCTGCACAGAACCCGTCTGGACCTTGGCTCTTTTCAAACACATGGACACTGGAGAAAATTTCCTGAACAAAACACGAATGGCCCATTGAACATGATTATTGGGGGGAGAGTGGTAATGGGGGGAGGATGGGGAGGGGAATACCCATAGAGAAGGGGAAGGGTAGGGGTTAGGGAGATGTTGGCCCAGAAACTGGGAAAGGGAATAACAATTGAAATGTAAATAAGAAATACCTAAGTAAATAAAGATAAAAAAAGAAAGAAAATAAATAAATAAATAAATCTTTAGAAAAACAACAACAACAAAAAGAATTGATAAGTGGGATCTCATAAACCTGCAAAGTTTCTGTAAGGCACAGGACACTGTCGTTAGGACAAAATGGTAACCAACAGATTCGGGAAAAGATCTCTACTAACCCTACAACTGATAGAGGGATTAAATCCAAGATATACAAAGAACTCACAAAGTTAGACTGCAGGGAGAAAAATAACCCTATTAAAAATGGGGTTCAACTCCTCCATTTTTGATGGGATTGCAGAATGGTACAACCATTTTGGAAATCAGTCTGGAGGTTCCCCAGAAAATTGGACGTTGAACTACCTGAGGACCCAGCTATACATCTCTTGGGCATATACCAAAAGATGCCCCAACATATAACAAAGACACATGGTCCACTATCTTCATAGTAGCCTTATTTATAATAGCCAGAAGCCGGAAAGAACCCATATGCCCTTCTACAGAGGAATGGATACAAAAAATGTGGTACATCTACACAATGGAATATTACTCAACTATCAAAAACAATGACTTTATGAAATTCATAGGCAAATGGTTGGAACTAGAAAATATCATCCTGAGTGAGGTAACCCAATCACAGAAAAACACACATGGTATGTACTCATTGATAAGTGGCTATTACCCAAATGCTTGAATTACACTAGATGCTTAGAACAAATGAAACTCAAGACGAATGATCAAAATGTGAATGCTTCACTCCTTCTTTAAAAGGGGAACAAGAATACCCTTGGCAGGGAATACAGAGGGAAAGATTAAAACAGACACAGAAGGAACACCCATTCAGAGCCTGCCCCACATGCGTAGATATTCATAAGGGAAATTGGTCTGAAGTTCTCTTTCTTTGTTGGGTCTTTGTTTGGTTTAGGTATAAGAGTAATTGTGGCTTCATAGAAGGAATTCGATAGTGCTCCATCTGTTTCAATTTTGTGGAATAGTTTGGATAGTATTGGTATGAGGTCTTCTATGAAGGTCTGATAGAATTCTGCACTAAACCTGTCTGGACCTGGGCTCTTTTTGGTTGGGAGACCTTTAATGACTGCTTCTATTTCCTTAAGAGTTATGGGGTTGTTTAACTGGTTTATCTCTTCCTGATTTAACTTAGGTACCTGGTATCTGTCTAGGAAACTGTCCATTTCCTGCAGATTTTCAAGTTTTGTTGAATATAGGCTTTTATAGTAAGATCTGATGATTTTTTGAATATCCTCTGAATCTGCAGTTATGTCTCCCTTTTCATTTCTGATTTTGTTAATTTGGACACACTCTCTGTGTCCTCTCGTTAGTCTGGCTAAGGGTTTATCTATCTTGTTGATTTTCTCAAAGAACCAACTTTTGGTTCTGTTGATTCTTTCTTTGGTCCTTTTTGTTCTACTTGGTTGATTTCAGCTCTGAGTTTGATTATTTCCTGCCTTCTACTCCTCCTGGGTGTATTTGCTTCTTTTTGTTCTAGAGCTTTTAGGTGTTCTGTCAAGCTGCTGACATATGCTCTTTCCTGTTTCTTTCTGCAGGCACTCAGTGGTATGAGTTTTCCTCTTAGCACAGCTTTCATTGTGTCCCATAAGTTTGGGTATGTTGTACCTTCATTTTCATTAAATTCTAAAAAGTCTTTAATTTCTTTCTTTATTTCTTCCTTGACCAGGTTATCATTGAGTAGAGCATTGTTCAATTTCCACGTATATGTGGGCATTCTTCCCTTATTGTTATTGAAGACCAGTTTTAGGTCGTGGTGGTCCAATAGCACGCATGGTATTGTTTCTAACTTTCTATACATGTTGAGGCCTGGTTTTTGACCAATTATATGGTCAATTTTGGAGAAAGTACCATGAGGAGCTGAGAAGAAGTTAGATCCTTTTGCTTTAGGATAGAATGTTCTATAAATATCTCTTAAGTCCATTTGGCTCATGACTTCTTTTAGTCTGTCTACGTCTCTGTTTAATTTTGTTTCCATGATCTGTCCACTGATGAGAGTGGGATGTTGAAATCTCCTCCTATTATTGTGTGAGGTGCAATGTGTGTTTTGAGCTTTAGTAAGGTTTCTTTTACGTATGTAGGTGCCCTTGTATTTGGGGCATAGATATTTAGGATTGAGAGTTCATCTTGGTGGATTTTTCCTTTGATGAATATGAAGTGTCCTTCCTTATCTTTTTTGATGACTTTTAGTTGAGAATTGATTTTATTTGATATTAGAATGGCTACTCCAGCTTGCTTCTCCTGACCATTTGCTTGGAAAGTTGTTTTCCAGCCTTTCACTCTGAGGTAGTGTCTGTCTTTGTCTCTGAGGTGTGTTTCCTGTAGGCAGCAGAATGCAGGGTCCTCGTTGCGTATCCAGTTTGTTAATCTATGTCTTTTTATTGGGGAGTTGAGGCCATTGATGTTGAGAGATATTAAGGAATAGTGATTATTGCTTCCCGTTATATTCATATTTGGATGTGAGGTTATGTTTGTGTGCTTTCATTCTCTTTGTTTTGTTGCCAAGACGATTAGTTTCTTGCTTCTTCTAGGGTATAGCTTGCCTCCTTATGTTGGGCTTTACCATTTATTATCCTTTGTAGTGCTGGATTTGTAGAAAGATATTGTGTAAATTTGGTTTTGTCATGGAATATCTTGGTTTCTCCATCAATGTTAATTGAGAGTTTTGCAGGATACAGTAACCTGGGCTGGCATTTGTGTTCTCTTAGGGTCTGTATGACATCTGTCCATGATCTTCTGGCTTTCATAGTTTCTGGCAAAAAGTCTGGTGTGATTCTGATAGGTCTGCCTTTATATGTTACTTGACCTTTTTCCCTTACTGCTTTAAATATTCTTTCTTTATTTTGTGCATTTGGTGTTTTGACTATTATGTGACTGGAGGTGTTTCTTTTCTGTTCCAATCTATTTGGAGTTCTGTTCTGTAGGCTTCTTGTATGCCTATGGGTATCTCTTTTTTTAGGTTAGGGAAGTTTTCTTCTATGATTTTGTTGAAGATATTTACTAGTCCTTTGAGCTGGGAGTCTTTACTCTCTTCTATACCTATTATCCTTAGGTTTGATCTTCTCATTGAGTCCTGGATTTCCTGTATGTTTTGGGCCAGTTGCTTTTTCTGCTTTACATTATCTTTGACAGTTGAGTCAATGATTTCTATGGAACCTTCTGCTCCTGAGATTCTCTCTTCCATCTCTTGTATTCTGTTGGTGAAGCTCATATCTACAGCTCCTTGTCTCTTCTTTTGGTTTTCTATATCCAAGGTTGTTTCCGTGTGTTCTTTCTTGATTGCTCTATTTCCATTTTAAATTCCTTCAACTGTTTGATTGTGTTTTCCTGGCACAGATCTTCCTGGTTGCTGCTGCCGTGGAGAGCTCCTAGGTAGCACCCCATGAGTAAACTTGAGCCTCGGGATCACAAGTAAGACCAACTTTTCTGCTGCAAGAGACCTGCCTGGTGAACTCTGACACACAGAGGCATAATTCCTCTAGGACTGGGCACTTCTGGTGTTTACCGGGAGTCCCAAATGCGCGGATCCCGGCCCGCAGCTCTCTGCTCCCAAACCCCGTGGGAGAGAGACATCACCACCTGGTCAGGTGGGCACTCCAGAGGCTGCAGAGTGGAAGAGACCACCAACACTGCCCACCCCTGCCCACATCCCTGGCCCAAGAGGAAATTGTATATGGCCTCTGGGTTCCCGTAGAGGGGGGCCCAGGATCAGCAGGACCAACGCGTCTGAGACACCACGAGAACCTGAAGGGACCTACGAGATAAACAGTTCTCTGTACCCAAATCCCATGGGAGGGAGAGCTAAACCTTCAGAGAGGCAGAAACGCCTGAGAAACCAGAAGAGACTGCACTCTGCACACATCTCTGACGCCAGAGGAAAACACCAAAAGCCATCTGGAATCCTGGTGCACTGAAGCTCCCGGAAAAGGCGGCACAGACCTTCCTAGTTGCTGCCGCCACGGAGAGCTCATAAGCAACACCCCACGAGCAAACTTGAGCTCGGGACCACAGGTAAGACCAACTTTTCTGCTGCAAGTGACCTGCCTGGTGAACTCCAGACACAGGCCCACAGGAACAGCTGAAGACCTGTAGATAGGAAAAACTACACGCCCGAAAGTAGAACACTCTGTCCCCATAACTGGCTGAAAGAAAACAGGAAAACAGGTCTACAGCACTCCTGACACACAGGCTTATAGGACAGTCTAGCCACTGTCAGAAATAGCAGAACAATGTAACACTAGAGATAATCTGATGGCGAGAGGCAAGCATAGGAACCCAAGCAACAGAAACCAAGACTACATGGCATCATCGGAGCCCAATTCTCCCACCAAAGCAAACACGGAATATCCAAACACACCAGAAAAGCAAGATCTAGTTTCAAAATCATATTTGATCATGATGCTGGAGGACTTCAAGAAAGACGTGAAGAACTCCCTTAGAGAAACACAGGAAAACATTAATAAACAAGTAGAAGCCTACAGAGAGGAATCGCAAAAATGCCTGAAAGAATTCCAGGAAAACATAAAGAAACTAGTAGAAGCCCATAGAGAGGAGTCACAAAAATCCCTGAAAGAATTCTACCTTCTCTTTTCTAACAACGATTTTTTTTAAACAAATGAATACTTATATCTGCAGTTTTGTCAGTTTTTTTGGGTCCATGATAATTCATATCATGTGGTTGAAATGGGGGCATGAAGGGCAAAGATCACATCTGTGAAGGTCTTCAGACTCTTGGTCACTCCATAGTCTAGAATCTAAACACTTCTTATGTTAGTCAGAAGTCCTCTTTTACATACTTATACCTATCCATCTTTTAGATTTCCTTTGAAACAGAGCTTTAGAACTTCAGTGGTTTAACTATAAAAAAAACCTTACCTTTTTTGAAACAGGAAGAAAATAAATAGAAACAGTGAATTGTTTAGAGTATGCAGATAAGATTCAGCACAATAGCCAGAATAATGACATTCCAAATACGTTCACATTCAAAAACTATAGAATCTGGGTATTTTATGTCAACTGGCAAACAAAAATCAAGATTAAATGAATTAAGCTGGTTATTCAGCTAACATTGGATTGGAGAATTTTCTAATTCTACTTGTCATTGACAAGATTATGAAATAGAATAAGGCAGAAGGATCACTGTCAAGAAAGTAATAGAAGAGGTCAGATAATGGATCATGACGAGGATGTGACCTTGACTTTGACTTGACCTGCTATAAGCACTCTGAAAGGGAAGCCCCCCAAAAGCAATGTGGGGCTTCTGAAAAATTGGCTTTAGTGTAGTAAGATCCTCTTAACATTTTCGAGTCCTGAGACAATACATTTTTACTGTTTAAAGCCATTACATTTTTGGAAATTTGTTATAGATGTAGCCGAAAACTTACACAGTAAGGAAATTATTTTTGGTTAAAAGCCAGACAGGAATTGGTAGAGAATTTGATGGCCATATTCTCTTTCCTTATACTCTAAAAATATTGCCATTCTAATATAATGGGAAACACAGAGAATACTAAATTAAATAGGCATGGTGTTATTTAATAATATTTTGATTAGAAAAAAGCAGCAGGTCAAGTTCAAATTGTGGATCACGATTTGCTGAGTGTTAGCTCATTTCCACTAATCCCCAGTCCATTCGATTGGGTCTTTAGGCAAATTATTCAATAAGGGCACACCTCAATTTTTTTTATAAAATTATGAACAGTGGAGATAATTATCCTCATGTACCAGAGGCAGACACCCATCTTTACAAATTTATCTTCTTATTTTGTAGTAAAAACATAACGGAAATATGGCTATCATTTCAAGAATGCATTTGCTGCTGTCCAGACACACAGGCACACAGACACAGACACAGACACAGACACAGACACAGACACACACACACACACACACACACACACACACATACACACACACATACACACACACACACACACACACTAGTGCTTTAGATTGAGCTCAATTTACCTGTTTTCTATATAAAATGTTTGCCAATTCCTTGCTTGCCTAAAAGAGAGATAAAAGCAGCTGCCATCAAGGAGGTAACAAAAGGTCATATTGCCCTAAATCTTACCAAAAGGCAACAGTAAGATATGGACCGGGCATAGTCCCACTGCTGGTAGTCTCAAAATGAATAAGGTGTGGAACCTCAACCTCTATGCTGATAGCTTCTTTGTATGGGGAAGGAATGTGGCTTTTTTAAAATAAAGAAATAATCGTTGGAGCTGAGGTAGAAGGATGGTCAGGACAATCAGGCAGAAGGACAGAGTCAGGAGACAGAGGCATATAGAGCAAAGCAGGGAAGTAAAGAGAGAGCTGCATGGTGGAAATGTAGCAGAAGAGAAATTGGGTTAAGTTAGACGCTAGCTAAGAGACTCTCCCAGAAAAAGGCGAACAGTCTTAAACTATATTAGATGTGTCCATGTCATTATTATTAAACCACAAGCAGGGCCCTAAAAGCCTGCAGTAGTGGTAAAATCCTAAAGCATTGAGCTTCAATTGTCCCTATGAGGCTACATTCCCCTGCATCACTCACATTCCTAAAAGTATAATTCAGCTTTAATTTTACTTTACATCTTTTATATATAATATAAAATAGTTAATGTACATATGCTTTTTTAAATTTCTGTGTGTACATTGGTTATATGTAAAGGTAGTAATAAATAATAATTGAGGCATTTATTTACTTATCAATTAAGCAACGTTTATAGCATTCTGTTATTTCTTCTGGTCTACTCTTTAGGATTTTGTTTGGTTTTGCTTTCTCAAGATCTTTGGGATACATCATTAAATTATTAATTTGTCATCTTTCATTTTTATTACTCTTTTTAAAAATTAAATGTTTTTTTACTTGTTCACTTTATATCCTGTTCATGGCCACCCTCCTGGTCACCCCCTCCCACAATCCTTTCCACATCTTCTCCTTCTTCTCTAAGCATGGGGGATCCTTGGATATCCCCCCATCCTGGTACTTCAAGTATCTGTGAGGATAGGTGCTTTCTCTCCCACTGAGTTCAGACAAGACACCTCAGTTAGAAGAACATATGCTGTAGACAGGGAATATGTTTGGGCTTTTGGGATACCTCCATTCCTCTTATTTGGAATCCACATGAAGACAAAGCTATATGTCTGCTACATATGGGCTAGAAGGCCTAGGTTCAGTTTAAGTATGTTCTCTGGACAGTAGTTCAGAATTTGAGAGACCCAAGATCCAGGTTAGTTGACTCTGTTGGTCTTCCCCTTCCTCAAGAGCCAGCTATACCACTCCTGGGCATATTCTCAAACGATGCTCTAACATCCCACAAGGACACTTGCTCAGTTATGTTTATAGCAGCTTTATTCATAATAGGCAGAAACTTGAAGCAATATATATGTCCCTCAACTGAAGAATAGATAAAATGTGGTGCATCCTGGAAAAAATTTCCTGAACAAAACACCAATGGCTTATGCTCTAAGATCAAGAATCGACAAATGGGATCTCATAAAACTGCAAAGCTTCTGTAAGGCAAAGGACACTGTGGTTAGGACAAAACGGCAACCAACAGATTGGGAAAAGATCTTTACCAATCCTATAACAGATAGAGGCCTTATATCCAAAATATACAAAGAACTCAAGAAGTTAGACCGCAGGGAAACAAATAACCCTATTAAAAAATGGGGTTCAGAGCTAAACAAAGAATTCACAGCTGAGGAATGCCGAATGGCTGAGAAACACCTAAAGAAATGTTCAACATCTTTAGTCATAAGGGAAATGCAAATCAAAACAACCCTGAGATTTCACCTCACACCAGTGAGAATGGCTAAGATCAAAAACTCAGGTGACAGCAGATGCTGGCGAGGATGTGGAGAAAGAGGAACACTCCTCCATTGTTGGTGGGATTGCAGACTGGTAAAACCATTCTGGAAATCAGTCTGGAGGTTCCTCAGAAAATTGGACATTGAACTGCCTGAGGATCCAGCCATACCTCTCTTGGGCATATACCCAAAAGATGCCTCAACATATAAAAGAGACACGTGCTCCACTATGTTCATCGCAGCCTTATTTATAATAGCCAGAAACTGGAAAGAACCCAGATGCCCTTCAACAGAGGAATGGATACAGAAAATGTGGTACATCTACACAATGGAATATTACTCAGCTATCAAAAACAACGAGTTTATGAAATTCGTAGGCAAATGGTTGGAACTGGAAAATATCATCCTGAATGAGCTAACCCACTCACAGAAAGACATACATGGTATGCACTCATTGATAAGTGGCTATTAGCCCAAATGCTTGAATTACCCTAGATCCCTAGAACAAATGAAACTCAAGACGGATGATCAAAATGTGAATGCTTCACTCCTTCTTTAAATGAGGAAAAAGAATACCCTTGGCAGGGAAGGGAGAGGCAAAGATTAAAACAGAGACTGAAGGAACACCCATTCAGAGCCTGCCCCACAGGTGGCCCATACATATACAGCCACCCAATTAGACAAGATGGATGAAGCAAAGAAGTGCAGACCGACAGGAGCCGGATGTAGATCGCTCCTGAGAGACACAGCCAGAATACAGCAAATACAGAGGCGAATGCCAGCAGCAAACCACTGAACTGAAAATAGGTCCCCTGTTGAAGGAATCAGAGAAAGAACTGGAAGAGCTTGAAGGTGCTCGAGACCCCAAAAGTACAACAATGTCAAGCAACCAGAGCTTCCAGGGACTAAGCCACTACCTAAAGACTATACATGGACTGACCCTGGACTCTGTCCCCATAGGTAGCAATGAATATCCTAGTAAGAGCACCAGTGGAAGGGGAAGCCCTGGGTCCTGCTAAGACTGAACCCCCAGTGAACTAGACTATGCGGGGAGGGTGGCAATGGGGGGAGGTTTGGGAGGGGAACACCCATAAGGAAGGGGAGCGGGGAGGGTGATGTTTGTCCGGAAACCGGGAAAGGGAATAACACTTGAAATGTATATAAGAAATACTCAAGTTAATAAAAAAAAAAAAAGAAAAAAAAATGTGGTGCATCTACACAATGGAACAATATTCAACCATTAAAACAAAGACATCATGAATTTTGCAGGCAAATGGATGGAACTTGAGAATATCATCCTGAGTGAGGTAATCCAGTCACAAAAGAACATACATGGTAGGTACTCATTTATATGTGGATAAAATACATGTAACATGCTATACTCCACAGGCCCAAAGAAGTTAAACAAGAAAGAAGGCCTACAGGAGGAGGCTTGAATCTCACATAGAAGGGGGAATGAAGTAGTCATAGGAGTCAGATAGAAGGAGTTAACTGGATGAGAGAGGGGCTGGTGAGGGAAATAGGGGGTTCAGATCAGATAAGGGAAAGGACTAGAGAGATGGCTAGATGGCCATGAAAATGAATGGAAATTTGCAATTGACAGGGGTCAGGAGGTAGGGGGCATCTCTAGGACAGAGACCTCGGATAAAGGAGGCACCCAAGACTAAATGGGTGACTTTAGCTGTAACTCACTCCATTGTAGATATGGACTCTGAAGAGGCCACCTCCTGTAGCCAGGTAGGAACCCCAGTAGTACGATAAAGACACCAACCCACTTACAAAACTTTCAACCTAAAATTTATTATGTCTCCTAGAATTACAGGCACAGGAGATGGAGCAGAGACTGAGGGAATGACCAACTAATTAGCCCAACTTGAGACCCATCCCATAGGCAAGCACCAATCCCTAACACTATTTATGATACTCTGTTATGCTTGCAAACAGTAATGTGTTGTCCTCTGAGAGGCTCTACCCAGAAACTGACTCAGACAGATAAAGATTCACATAGCCAAATAGCAGATAGAGCTTGGAGACTCTTGTGGAAGAATAGTAGGAAGGATTACAGGCCCAGAAGGGGAATGGAACTCCACAGGGATATTTCAATTTTGATGTAGCTATTTTTCTCTTAGGACTACCTTCATTGTGTCTCAAAGATTTTAGTATGTCATATATTCAATTTTGTTCCATTCTAAGAATTTCTTTGCCTTCTTAATTTCTCTTGTGTACCAGTTATAACTTACAGAAGAGTGGTTAGTCTCCCTTAGTTTGTGTACATCCTGTAGTTTCTAATGCTGTTGACTTCTAGCTTTGTTCAATTGTGGCCAGATAGAACTTAGGATATCATCACAATTTTTCCAGACTTGTTGAAACTTAATTTGAGTTTATATATCATCTGTTTCAGAAAAAAATTCTATGGGTTACTGAAAGGAATATTAATGTTTCAGTAGAATGCTTCATAAATGTTTATTAGTCTCATTTAATTCCCATGTTTTTGGTTTGTTTTTTGGTATAGATCATGTACTTTCGGTGGTTATTATGTTCATTGTTGAGGTCATTGTGTGGTTTTAGAAGTAATGACATAATCCGTGCTTAGTGTACATATGCTTAAAGTCATGCTATCATGTTGGTGAATTGTTCCTCTCATGAATATGAAGTTAACTTCTGAAATTACTTATTCTGAATAGTTTTGGTTTGAAATATATGCTGTCAGATATTATAATAGCTACTTACATTTTTGTTTGTTTCTCACTTACCTGTTTGTAGAATACTTTATCTATCATTTCATTCTAAGGTAGTATCAATCATTGATGGTGAGGTAGGTTTACATAGAGGCAGGAAAAATATAAATCCTGTTTTCCAATTTAATCTGTTACTTAGTATATTTTTATTGGGTGTAAATGAGACTCTCTATATTAGGAATTATTGTTGAATGTTGTGTTTATTTTGTATCCTGTTATTCTGTTGTATTTTGGTATTTCATCCATCATCTTTTGATTAACCATTCTGAAAATATGCATTTATTTACTGTGACATATTGGATGTCTTCATTCTTTTCTTCTTCTCTTCAGATATAATCATTTTTTTCAGTGTCCCGTTTAGACCTATCATAGTTGTTATAGATTCATTTGCCCTATTTTTAAATTGCAACTTTAGTTTTTTCTTCAAGTGTAATAGATTATACTGCTTTGTATAAAAGTCTAGGTTGATGATTGTGACTTTTCTGAACTTGCATATTTCTTTCCAGAACTTCTGGCTTTAAAATTTCTATCAAATAAACTAAGATTTGTTATAATGATTGCCCCATCTTTAAACATTATTTGATTATTCTGGCTTTAAAATTTTCTATCAAATAAATTAAGATTTGTTATTTTGATTGCCTCATCTTTAAACATTATTTGATTCTTCTTTCTTCAAGCTTTCAATATCATGTTAAATTGTATTTCTAATATTTCAGGTATAATACGAGGAATTTCTTTTGTGATCCTCTGTTTGGTACTGTACAGGACTTTTTTTTTTTTGGTTTGAATGGGCATGACAGGCCCTTTGCACACATGAACTCATATTGCCTGTAACTTCACGCATAGGATTTATCTATGACTTACCCATTGATTTGCGTAGAGAGTTTGAGATATCTCGCCTTGAGCCAAGACGCTATTTTCATTTGGTGACTACTGGAGGGAGGAGAGTCAATTTTCTTCAGGGGCAGCCCCAATACTCTATCCATACTCCAGTAGATGGTCCTCCACCAATGCACTAAATAGAATCAGTGTGTTTACATGTGCATTCAGAGTTAGGAGAGAAATGAGGTAGAGGAGGTGTGGTAGTTTGAATATGAACGGTCCCTATAGGATCATATATTTGCATGCCTAGTCATCAGGGAGTGATACTACTTGAGACGATTGGGCTGGTTGGCCATGGTAGAGGAGGTACAGTCTAGTCGGAGGAAGTGTACCACTGGCTGTGGGCTTTGGGTTACAAAGGCCCAAGCCAATCTCAGTATCTTTCATTTTCTCTTACCCGTTGGTCTGGATGTAGAACTCCCAGCTACTTCTCCAGCATCATGTCTACCTGTGTGCTGCTGTGCTTTTCTACATGATCACAATGAATTAAACCTCTGAAACTATAAGCAAGTCCAAGTTAAATGTTTTCTTTACAAGAGTTACCATGGTCATAGCATTTATTCACATATGTATATGTATATGTATATGTGTGTGTGTGTGTGTGTGTGTGTGTGTGTGTGTGTAGGTAAACATATACAGTGTCTTATCATGTGAATTCAATTTGAAAATATTCTATTTGGGTAGCATGTTAAAAATAAAACTAAACCTATATAGATTGCAAACATTTTACGTAGTACCTTTACAATACCACTAATTTGCTTAATTCATTTGTGATATAAAACAAGAAAGTAAGCTAAATATAGCCAAGAATGATGTAATTAGGTAATATTAATAACTATGAAAGAGAGACTTCACTTGAAGTTTATGCTCCTGGACATACTATCCACATGTCCCTCTGTATAGTTAGTGTCGAACAGTCTGCTAACTTCAATTTTTGTAGGTATAAAATAGAACAACCTGGATGAGTTTTAGAGAAAAACCAATGAGGACATATCATCGACATAGAATCTGATGCACTGTAGCTACTTATAAGTAATTATTATTACTATTAATATTATCATCATAATGCTGAGTTAAAAACTATTATTATCATCTACAGTTTCCCCTGTGTTGTTGATGTTTTCTTCCTGTTGAGTTCAAAGCCCTCGTCCTAGAGGTGGCTGTAGTACCATTGCAATGCGCTGAATGTAGCAAGAGTAGCAGACCTGAGTTGGACATGTATTGGCTAACTCCTGAAGATGATGAATGATTTTCATTAAAATTCAACCTGCTCTATGTAAACCCAAATACTGTATGTACGCAGTTAAATCTTCTTATAAATCAAAAGTGTCTGTGCGAAGGCAGACTACAAAACAGAGGTCCTCTGGGAAGTGAGACTCCTTAACCAATTGATTTGCATAGATGTGAAGGCGTTCTGTTTAGCTAACCATCAAGCAGTCCTAAACATATAAATCACTGTTTTCAGTTGGGTTTATAATATCAGGCACTAAGTAAACCTTGCCCAAAGGAAGCAAAAGATTGTTCTCAACAACGCTAACCACTCAATCACAGCTTGTCAGGGAAGAAGCCACCACATCAACAGTGCCGAGCATCTCAAGAAAGCCTTTTCTTTCTTTCCAAATTAATCAGCCCTTTGGTTTTAACCTGTGCTCCTGAAGACATAGCTCTGACACATCCATAGTTCAAGTTATTGACTCTTTTCATACTCATGAACAGTTCTTGTATTCTCTGTACTCAGGATTGCTATTCCTGCAATTCCCTAAGTTCCGGGTCCATGGAAGTAACTGATTCCAGTTTTCTTTTTTTCCTTCATAACGACTGGCCATTGAGTCAGAGAGACTGCTCAGTAGTTAAGATCACTTGCTGCTCTGCAGAGGGCCTAACTTACTTTCCAGGACCCATGTGGATTGGTCCAGAAGGGACTGGAACTCTAGCTTTGAGACATCGAACACTATCTTCTGACTTCTACAAGCACCCAATTATATGTGAACATACACACAAAGACACTGTAGTACACATAAAGCAAACTGCGTCCTGAAAAATAAAACCTACCAGGAACAGTTTTCATATTGGTAGCGTGCATCAGGATAGTATAGGCTAAAGAAGCACAGATTTTTTTTTTCTCGGTGTTTCTGACTCAGTAGTTCTAGAGTGAGAGGCAATAATTTGGATTCCACATCAAAAGAGGTCATAGGCACAACTCTTCAAGTGGCCCCATGGCTGCTGTTCTGTGACATATTTGGTGAGAAACACTGAATTTTTATGGCATTATTATTTATAAAATCAATACTTGATATTGCTGATTTAATGACCTAAATGTCACTCCAATGTGTTCCACATGGTATATGCTTGTTACCATTCTGTTACTATAGTATCGTGTTATACCTAGAGGTGATAATTCTATCATTTTATTTATAGCCTTTATAAGATAACGAACACATCCCAGTGTCCCAAAACATTCAATCAGATACTGACCAATTTCATTCTTAAAACACATCTACTATGGAGTCACACAAAACACATGTGTAAATATGTATGTCTAGCAAATATAAATGTGTATATAGTAATTATATTTAGAATTCTATTACAACTTTTTGTCACAGCAACCAGAAATTTTCCTTGCCTTTGTTTGAAATTCTTTAATTTCAGCCTCTTGAGCAGTTCTACTTACAGACTATTCACTCAGGTTTGTATCTGTATTGGCCTTTCTGACGCCTGGATTTAATTTCTTGCATTTTCATGGTCTCCACTCTCACTTTATTATGGTGACTCTTGAAAAGGGGGTCCTTTAAATGAATTCATATTCATATTCATATATGTTTTCTATATCTACATATTTGATTGGGTAGTTACACTCTTGTATGTTTGAAGATTATTACCTCTTAGTATTTTTAAAGCATCACTTTATGTCATTAAACATTCTGATATTATTATAGTGGAATGTATATATTTAATATGTACACACACACACACGCACGCACGCACGCACACACACACACACACACACACACACACACACAGAGTAGTATACCATTGAAGAGCAGTGGTACTCCAAGGAAGGGTTTATTCAAAGCATTAAATGACATTGTACAAAAAATTACAGAAAATGGAAAAGATTTCCATGAGGGAAATGATTTCTTTCTCTCACAGCTGAATTACTAAGAGTTCTCTAGAGATGCAGAGCTTTTAGAATAAATATCATCTATCTATCTATCTATCTATCTATCTATCTATCTATCTATCTATCTATCTACCTATCTATTATCTGTCTGTGATCATCTATCTGTCTATCATCTATGAAAGGGGGATGATTTATCAGAATGACTTACAGGCTGTGATCCAGCTAATCTTACAATGGCTGTCTATGACATGAAGTCCAAGAATCTAGTAGTTGCTTAGCACAAAAGTTTGGAAGTCTCAGTTGATCATCAGTAGACTCTGGAATGCAGAAGAAGTAGGCCTTAGTGCCAGTGAAGGAATGGATTTGCTATCAAAGTAAGAGCAAGCAAACAAAGAGCAAATGCTTTTTAATTCCATGTCTTTATCAGGAGAAGGTATGGCCCATATTAAGGACATGTTTCTTTCTGCATTAAAATCCAGATTAGAAGTAGATCTTCCTACTTCAAATTTAAGCGAAAATTTCTCACACATATGCCTTGCATTTTTAGACTTATTTAATTCCATGTGT
This sequence comes from Rattus norvegicus, assembly GCF_021556685.1. Taxonomy (NCBI): domain Eukaryota; kingdom Metazoa; phylum Chordata; class Mammalia; order Rodentia; family Muridae; genus Rattus; species Rattus norvegicus. The sequence goes on along the minus strand of NC_141547.1, from coordinate 68,676,611 downwards.
ACTCAACTGTAGGCAACTAAGAATAGCCATCACAACAGCATACAAATGGAATTGTGTGTATGTATGTGTGTGTGTGTTGTGTATATGTGTTTGTTTGTGTGTATATGTGTGTTGTATATTATCTTATAAGAAAAAATTCCTTCCCTCTATGGAGTATCTATAGTGATAAATATTGTCTCTCTTTGGAATAACTGAATGATCCAGGATTCCTGATAAATTAATATTTCTACATATAATTGTAAATATGTGTATATGATTACAACTAATCAGTATTGTTGGTGTCCTCAGATTAGATTAAAATGCATTTTCAGATTTTGTGTTTAGTCATAAGCACACTTGACAAGAGATGGTAGCCTTTATGTAAAAAAAAAAGCCTAAAGACAAAACAAAACAAAATAAAAACAAACAAACAAAAAACTTGCCTCTGAAGACAAATTTGAGCTCCAGAATTCACTCCCTTATACCTTGATGTATTAAGAATTTTGGTTCATTTTTGACATTTGGAATAATGGAATTATAAAAGGTAAAGTCTCTTATCCCACTATAGACAAGTCATTTGTTTCATTGAATGAGGTATTTATGTGTGTGACTCAATGCTTACAGACATCTACATTTTAATGTGATCAAAGTTCATCATTACAAATCTGCTCAAATAACCATCTGTAAATCAGAAAACGTCCCTAGTAAAAGAACAAGCTAAATGCCAAAGTGATAATAAAATGGTAGAATAGATATGTGGTAAATTTCCAGAGCTATCAACAAGTTATTGCTGCTTTCATTGTAGATTCTGTTACATTTTTATTAATACCACCAATACTATAATGCCACTGATTTATTATCCCATGCATTCTTTGAATAAGGCTTATGATATATTAATCATTCCATCTCCTATAATGATACCTTCATTGTATCATTATTTATTGAGGCTGACAATAACAACACTTAGGACAAATGAGATGACATGCTACGACAATTCTGAAAATCTTTATCATAAATTCTCCCAATGCCACATGCTCCTCTTTGATGCTATGATGCTGAGTCTTTTCAATGCTTCACTTTTGTATGCTTTATCTCTTATCCCTTTCAATCAAAATCTCACTTTAATTGCCTCTTTGCTGGCAAATACAAACATTATCTTCCTTACTCCTGGAATTAATAACTTTTCGGATAGCTTATCATCTTTTTTGTTCTCCAGTGTGCCATTTCCAATTAAAATGGAAATTAAATGGAACAGAGTCTGAACACCAAAGTCATGTGTTTAGCTTTTGGTAGATTTGGATTATAATGAGTACTAAACAGAACTCTTTAGAAATGAATCTCTTTCCTCTTCTACACATACACAAACATCCACGCACACACAGAGACACAGACACAAAGACATGTACACACATGCACAAAAGTGGGAAGATTATTATCATTCTGTTTATTGATACATTTTCAACCAGGAATTTCTAAAATTCTAAGTAATGGCTAAGAAGCACTTAAAGAAATGTTCAACATCCTTAGTCATCAGGGAAATGCAAATCAAAACGACCCTGAGATTCCACCTCACACCAGTCAGATGGCTGAGATCAAAAGTTCAGACGACAGCAGATGCTGGTGAGGATGTGAAGAAAGAGGAACACTCCTCCATTGCTGATGGGATTGCAAGCAGGTACAATCACTCTGAAAATCATTCTGGTGGTTCCTCAGAAAATTGGACATAGTACTACCTGATGACTCAGCTATACCACTCCTGGGCATATACCCAAAAGATGCTCCAACATATAACAAGGACACATTCTCCACTATGTTCATAGCATCCTTATTTATAATAGAAGCTTGAAACAACCCAGATGTCCCTCAACAGAGAAATGGATACAGAAAATGAGGTACATTTATACAATGGAGTACTACTCAGCCATTAAAAACAATGACTTCATGAAATTCATAGGCAAATGAATGGAACTAGAAAATATCATCCTGAGTGAGGTAACACAGTAAAAAAGGAACGCACATGGTATGTACTCACTGAAAAGTAGGTATTAGGAAAATGGTTCAGAATACCCATGATACAACTTATAGACCATATAAAGCTCAAGGAGAAGGAAGACCAAAGTTGTGGATGCTTCCACCCTATTAAGAAGGGGGAACAAAATATTCATGGGAGGTAGAGGATGGGAAAGATTTGGGAAGAAGAGAGGGGTAGGAGAAGAAAGGAGGTCAGGATCAGGTACTGAAATGACAGGAGAGATGTAGAGTGTCAGAGCTGTGTAGCAATGGGGGATGGGGAACTAGGGATAGCCCAGATGCCAGGAAAGCAAGAGGCTCTCAGGACCCAACAGGGATGCCATTAGCTGAAATATCCAATAAAGACTGAGAGAACCTGTAGAGACCATATCCAGAGGTTAGGCACAGCTCCGGTTGAGGAATGCAGCCACCCAGCCTTCTTAAAATTTTAACCCAGAATTTCTCCTGTCTAAAGGAAATACAAGGACAAGGAGTGGATCAGAGACTGAAGGAAAGGTCATCCAGCGACTGGAGATCCATCCCATATGCAGCCACCAAACCCAGTCAATGCTGCTGATGCTAAGACACGCTTGCTGGCAGGAGCCTGATATGGATGTCTCCTGAGTCAGCCAGAGTCTTAACAACGTAGATGAGGATGCTTGCAGCCAACCACCGGACTGAGCATGGGTACCCCAATGGAGGAGTTGGGGAAGGACTGAAGGTGCTGAAGGGATTTGCCACCCCATAGGAAGAACAGCATTATTAACCAACGAGGCTCCCCAGAGCTCCCAAGGACTACACCGCCAACCAAAGAATACACATGGAGGAATCGATGGCTCCAGATGTATATGTAGCAGAGGATGGCCTTATCTGGCATCAATGGGAGGAGAAGGCCTTGGTCCTGTGAAGGCTTGAGGGAAAACTGGGGATGTGAATAACATTTAAATGTACATAAAGAAAGTAACCAATAAAAATGTAAAAAAAACTAGAAATAAAATTCAATTTATTTTAAATTGAATACAAATTTTGTTTTCTTCTTTCTTGTTGACTTGTGTTTGTTTTTAATCATTCTTATTTGAATATAGTTCTTACTTCTATCATTTTCAGGGTAATGACTTCATAGTATGAGCCTGACTTAGTAGCAACCACTTGGTAGCTGCTTAGAAAATGCTTGCTGTTCCACTTGAAGTGCTGGTGTGCTTTTCTTGTACCCAGTCTTCCTACTCCTAAACACATATATCACATTGCTTGATCTTGAAGTATTGCTATCTGCAAGTTTATGGTTGCTTTCATCCATGGAACAAGTTTGATCAAGGCAGGATAAAAGAATGACTCAGTATTGGCTCACATTTTTCCCCCAGAGGAAAAGATTCATGATCATCTGATATACCAGAAGGTCATTAGATTTGCAACTCAATCCTTTTAATTTCCTTTTTCACCCTGGTTGGGGTCTATGAACCCATAGCTTATGGGAGCATCTCATCATTTCCAGTAATAAATCTCACAGAATAGCATTTTGCCATTCCTTTGTTTACACTTCAAAACAACTGTTACTCTGCTCTATTTACTTCAAATTGGCTGTTATAATTAACACATTGATAAAATGTAATTCCTGTCCATCATGAATACAAATGAAAATTGAGATATGGGAAAGAAAACATAAAATTGCTAATGAGTTAAAAGTTATTTAATGATTTGGAAATACAGTCTCAACCTTTATTAAAAATAGATATGTATAACATGAATAATTATCTTCAAAACTGAAATTATATGAATATTACTTATAGGTAATTATTATAGTAATGTACCAAGAAATTCTTCTTGAATTGAAGAATAATCTCTGTACTAGTGGACACTGCTTTAATCAATACTACAGACTAACTGTCTATAGCAAAGTTTATTCTGCTTCTAGTTCTCTGGGCTAGAAGTCTGTCCCAGCAGACTGTACTTGTTGCCATTGTACTTGTTTACTAATAAGACTTTGCCCCCCACTTTTTATAGCTCCTTCTTTATTATTTCTTTCCACCAACTTTTTTATGTTTGGAGAGAAAAGTAAATTTGGAGGGGGGGATGAAATAACAGAGAAAAAAAGAAAGGTATAAAATAAAAAACTTGAGGATCACACAGATCAATTTCTCAAGGCTCTGTGTTACCCTACAATATTCATCTTGGAGGTTATGGCTGCAAGATCAACTCTAGGGTGACACAGTTCAGTGAATAAGGGACTCTTTCAACTATTTTAATAGTTGTTAAAAGCAAATTATATACAAATGACATAACTTGCTTCACAATACATTTATATCCTTAGAAATGGCTAATCCTCTATTTTTAAACAATAAATTCTGTGAGGGTGAACATTCTTTCTCGTGGAACATTTTACACTAACTCTCTATTGTTTCATTTTTAAAAAGTACTCATAGGAATAAGAATTACTTGATCAAATTAGTTTTAAGCTCACATAATTTTGTGTCATTATGTAAAGAGACTTTAAGATTAATTTGTGCTACCCAAAACATACTTGAATAGTGTGTTGTGTTTTATTGGTGCATGGTCAACTCACTAGAAACCAAAATGTTAGAGAAAATTGACCATTCCTTTTTATCAGCTAAAAATTGACAATAGTTTCATGGCTAGGTGTGGGATTGTGTGTCCAGTGGTTCTGCCCATGCTGGGGTTATTCTAACTTTTATTTGCAAAGTTTTTGTGAATGCTGTAATAACTATGGTAAGTTTATTTGTGCAGTTGTACTCACAAATAGTTGTGTTTAGAAAATGTTTCTATGTAGTTATCCATCTGAGGTCATTACAGTCTTTGAAGCCCCTGGTGGAAGAATTAATACAATATATCTTCTATTATCTATCTATCTATCTATCTATCTATCTATCTATCTATCTATCTATCTATCTATCTATCCATCTAACTATCTACCATCTATTATCTATTTGTGTATCTTCTATCTTCTACCATTTATCTTCTGTCATCTTTCTCTCTAACTTATCTTTGTATGTATGTATGTATGTATGTATGTATGTATGTATGTATCTATCTATTTATCTATCTATCTACCTATGTATCCATCTATTCGTCTATCTATAATCTCTCTGACTATCTGTCTATTATCTATCTGTGTATATTCTATCTTCTACCATCTATCATCTGTCACCTGTCTATCTATCTATCTATCTATCTATCTATCTATCTATCTATCTATCATCTATCATCTTTCTGCCTATCTGCCTATTATCTGTGTACGTTCTGCCTTTCACCATCTGTCATCTATCTATCTATTTATCTGTCTATCATCTATCTACTTATAGATATAGGTATATTACTTTTAGGGCCCAGAATTCTATAGTTTCTTATTTTCTGTACCTTGGCCAGTTTTGTGTTTGTGCAAATATAATTTTCTCAAGCAAAAGCTTGAGAAACGCATTGTTCTAATGGGTATATGCAGAAAGTTTCATTCAATTAAAACATACTAAGTAATTTGTCTCATGTGTATAAATATTTGGCCTCTGTGGATGTAAGTACACCACATGTATGTCCACTGCCCTGGAGGCACGAAGAGGCTATCAGATGTACTGACAATGTAGCTACCAATGTGTGTCCTGTAGTAGCATCAAGGGCTTTGAGTCACTGAGTCATCCCTTCAACTTCCCCTTCACTGTTACACTAACAGCAGAATACATAACACTTCAATCCTCCCTCTTCTCTCCAATGATTGACACTGTTTCTAACAGATGTGAGCATATGTTTAACATATGCTCCTCAAAAATTCGTGTGTTGAAAGGTATGTGTTGGTGTTGAATCATCAGCGACTTTATCCAGGTGGATATAGGGTCAACTAGGTCATGAAGATAATCACTCTTTGAAGAATAAAGAGAAAAGACTTAGTTTATAATGTTAGAGGCTCAAGGATAAAGTCCAGACATGAGGAAAGTTCAGACGAAGGCTGTATTGTGGGTGGTGATGAATGGATGGCGATGCCACAGTTTCTGTGGGAGTATGTGGAGAGGGTGGCAAGAGAAACTAGGGTGCCACAATCTATTATGAGTGCATGTGGCTATTAACCTAAGGACATCCCTTGTGAACCTCAACTCTCAAAATCTCCCAACAAAGAAATACTGTGAGCCAAGTTCAGTTATCTATTTCTTTAGAGGGTATTTACAGTAAACTGTCCATAGCAACCCTGAATCCACTTTGAAGGGAATTGCACTTATATTTGATTCATGCTGTTTGTATTGTTCTGTGTGTTTATGTGCATGTGTGTGTATGGTAGATCTAGACAATGAAATTCTTACAGTTTTCTCAAAATTTGAATAAACTTTCAAAAACAGCATTATTTATACATCTAGATAAAGGACAATGTATATCTTTCACAAGTTTCTTCTATGGTTAATATTTTATATTCAAAGGATTCACTTGTCATAATTAGGAATTAATACTAGCACATTACCCTTTACCACACATTATTAGGATATCACTTTTCTCCCTTAGCGTCCTTTCCTTTTTGCACCATTTTTCAGGATATTTAGTTATCAATATTGTTACCACTTTCTTACTTGCAATGTTGTTTCAGGCTTTCTTTGGTTTTGATGTCACTGGTAGAATTAAAGAGCAGTGGCATCCACTTGGCAGAATGTTCTCAGTTTCTATTTGGGTAATGTTTTTCTTTATTCTTCAAATAAACTCAGCCACCAAGAAGACCCTTGCTTATTGATTTTAGTAGGCTTACAGGAGAGTTATAGTTGTGCTATTTCTTTTAGAAACACTTTGTGAATAATGTCATTTGCTGAAGTTTAGAATACAAAATTTAATGCAATAACCTGACATAACAGGTTGCCTCACAGTAGTCTTAAGCTTTGCTGGTTTTTCTTTTTATAGGTTTATGTGTGTTATAGTCAGTAGACTAAAGAAGGAAGCTGAATGTGGAAATGCTGGTGTCAAACAAGCGTGTTTGTATTTAGGCCTTCAGTAATTCCTCTCATGGCCTGTTAGAAGTTCCTCAAGTGTGGGTTAAAGTACTGTCATGGTTTTAAAATTCCTCCTAGTATTGAGATTTGCACGTTCACACACACATACTGCTTTAAAAGTACACACCACTGCCTTTTTCTAGTTTGCGTATTTTTCCACATTTCTTTCTCCAAAATTTATTTATTACCTCTCCCCCAACTCCCATAATCCACTGGGTCAATTTAGTATTGTCTGTTTATACCTGGATGTAGGGCCAGCCAATGGAGATTGGGTATCCTTTTAGGAAGGCATCTCTAAGAAAAGTAACTCACCTTAAAGGGATTTGTGGATAACTATGAGAATCATGTTAACTACTTTGGTTACACTATGAGAAAATCAATTGTATATAACCCCTTATCAGCTGATGATTTACCTGGAATTCTCTGTAATTTTAAAGGTCTCTTATGCCTGCATTTAAATAACTTAAAAGTCTTCAAAAGTACTTGCTTCTTACCTTGAACATATTTATTGATTACAATTTTGTTTTAAAATGCTTAAAATCTTTTTTTCCAAACAGAATTTACTGAGGCTGGTGAGTTGGCTCAAAGGTTAAGAGTTCTGCTTGGGCTTTCAGAGGATGAAAGTCTCAATACCCACATGGTTGCTCACAACCTCTACAATACCAGTTTGAGGGGATCTGACACTCTCCTGTTGACTGGAGATGCGTGCAGGCAAAACACATATATACATAAAACATAAAAAAATAATAAAATACATAGACTTTAGCAAAAACATAAAATATTATAAAACTGATGTGTGTCACTATTCTTAAATATGTATACTTCAGTGCTGGTGGCTATACTAAAACATTTTCACACTAAACTTTTCTTTATTTCATAAAGAAAATATATTTTTAAAATAATCATACCTAAGTATCATGAGAAATTATCTATATTTATTTGTCTTTTGTTCATTTCCTGGGCAATTGAAAGGATAGTTTTCAGAAAACACTTGCCTAAAGGTGCTTAAAATGCCACATGGGAAGAATGGGTTGAAGCTACAGAAATATGGTTATAAAAATAGCTTTATTCCATGACATTAAACTTTCCTGTGGAGTTGTTAGTTAAGAGAGAGAGAAAAAAAAAGAAACACACACACACACAAACACACACACACACACACACACGAGAGAGAGAGAGAGAGAGAGAGAGAGAGAGAGAGAGAGAGAGAGAGAGAGAGAGAGTCTTTAATAGTATAAGGTCAGGAGCTAGGCTCTATACTATGATACCAAATCAGAGCCCTGTACCTACCAGTTCTGTGAGATGAAGAAAATTAAAAAGTTATCTGTCCTGTCATAAAAATAGAGCTAGTGCCCCTGACACCCTGTTATGCTTGCAGACAGCAGTCTAGCATAACTGTCCTTCGATCATCTCCACCTATGAGCTGGAAATAGATGGAGAGACCTACAGCTAAATATTAGATGGAGTTCTCAGAGATTTGAGGGACATGAAGAGGATAGAGAACACAAAAGAAAACCCACAGAGTCCCCTAACCTGGACCCTTGGAGGCTCCTAGAGACTGAACCACCAACCAATGAATATACATGGGATAGACCTAGCTGCCTCCCTCATATATGTAGCAGATATGTACTTTGGTCTTCATGTGGGTTCCCCAACAACTGGAGTGGTGGCTGTCCCTGACTCTGTAGCCTACCTATGGATCCTGTTTCCCTAACTGGTCTGCCTTGTGTGGCCTCGGTGGAAGAGGATGTGCCTATCTTGTAGTGATTTGTTGTTCCAAGGAGAAGGAAATTGGGGAGTGACTATGTGAGAGGTGACTGGGAGGAGGGGGTAAAGTGAATAGATAGATAAATGAATGAGAGTAATAGAACTGGCGAAATGCTGACAGCACTGGAGAGCTGTGATGTGCTTAAGAAGCTTGCATGTGACATGTTAGTGCAGCATCTTATGCACGGGAAGAGTTGAGTCGTTGATAGACTGTAGTGTTTATTTTGCACTAAAGTTCAACTGAGACTTGCCACAGTTAGCTTCATATGTTCACTGGACTGTGCCATGTGAGGCCTGGATTAATACTTGTACATTATTCTGAAAGTATCTGAAATGATGGTTTGGAGGAGGTTAATATGGAATTTGACGTGGAAAGCAGACTGCATTTCTTAGGATTGGCCTCATTGAATCAATAAAGTGATACCTAGAACAATGTGATTCACCTTCTTCTATAGAAGAAAATAGCTCTCCTTCCTAACTTCATTTTAACTTGGAGATTGACTTTTTCTGCTCTCTTCTAAAACTGATGTATTGATTTCTGGGTCTCAAGATGGGTAGTTTGTGGACATGAATGACATCCCAGGGTCTCTTGGGTCTCTGGTTTGTTAAGTTGTTCTTTACATTAGGGACTGCCCTGGCCTTCTTCTTATGACCCAGTACAACTTCTTATCTCTCCCTCTGTCTGTCTATATCGCTGCTCTCCACTGTGTGTTTGTGTGTGTGTGTGTGTGTCTGTGTGTGTAGAACTATTGCCTCTATTTCTCTGGAGAACCCTGTATAATAAGATGGACAAAACAAGATAAGATATTAAAAAGTTCAAATGTCCTAATTTCTAATGTCTGTGACATTCCATTCAGTTGTAATTTCTCCAGCCTATGCTTACCTGTCAGTGTCACACAGTCATTACAGTACAGCAGCACTGGTGTACATTTATAATTGGTGTAATCCTTATTGCTGACATGTCAATATTTAACTTGCATTAACCTTTCCTCTGAGGCTGACAAATTGTGCATCTGTGGCTTCTTCAGTCTAATTTCTCATGTCACTACCTTGCAAAGCATACAGATTTATAATGTCACCGTGTGATGGATGCAGACTCCTCCTTTGCCTTGGGGAAGTGTCTCAACCCACTTAGATTATCTCTCCTTTATTTATTTATTTCCGGCACCACCTAGCACTTATGTTTAAATGCCTTCCCTGAATTTCTTTCCAAGAGGCTCATATTTTGAGGATGAATGGAAGGGTACCCCTGTCATGAATCATTAGTATGCTGCTCTAGAAGAACCAATGCTGTCCTCTGGCCTGTCGCACACAGACTAGTCTTCATCTGTGTGTCTACTTTGTCACTAACAATTTGATGACTGAAAATAAAGACTTGTACAAAAAAAATCAGGTCAGAATAATATGTGGCAAGCAAAGTGACAGTTTTTGTCTGTTTTACCTGTAGCCAGCAGCAGACCATCCAGTTACAGTTTCCATAGGATGTGAACAGATGGAACAGAAACTCAAATTTTCTGTCTCTTTATTTCTTTTTTGTAAATATAGAATCTGCTGTTATTCAATACAAATTGAATAAGCAATTGTCCAAGAATTCTCATGTGAAATTCTTAGAGAGAATATTGTAGAAATGGACACTTAGGGAACTGCCTTCCTATCATACCCACCCTACAGGTATCCAGGATACCTTGTTTCTAAAATGGGTGTACATACAAATCAAGAAGGGTGTTGTGATGGCTATTCCTGGTTTTCAACTTGACTACATCTGGAATGTATTGCAACCCAGAATTGAGGACATACTTGTGATGCAGATCTTGAGACTGGAAAACACTGGCTTATGGCCTGGATCTTGACATGGAGATCTTGAAGCATGGTAAGCCATGAAAAAATTGGGCCCAGGCAAAGTAGTCCATGCCTTTAATCACAGGAGACTGAGGCAAGCAGATCTCGGAGTTCAAAGCCAGTCTGGGACAAAGAAAGTTCCAAGTCCAGCCATGGTTGTACATATCTTTAATCTGGACCATACTGCTGCAGGAGGCCTACATAAAGACATTGGAAGAAGGAAGACTCATTCTTCCTTACCTGCTTGTACTTACTTCCCAGCATATCTATTGGAATCTACTTCTTTAGGATTCCAGCTTATACAGAAGAGCAGCTGAAACACCTAGCGTCATGGGACTGAGCAACTACTAGATTCTCTGACTTTCCATTCACAGCTGCTTATTGTTGGGTTAGTTGGACTGCAGACTACAAGTTATTACAATAAATTCCCTAAATATAGAATGACATTCCATAAGTTCTGTGACTCTAAAGAACCTTAACTAATATAGAAGTTGTTACCAGAGACTGGAGTATTTCTGTGACAGGTCTGACCATGTTTTTCTTTAGAGGAACATGGACCTTGAGACTTTGGGTTTGGAAAGCCGTGGAATGCCTTAAGTGGGGGTTTAATGGGCTCCATCCTACTAGGAGTATGGAAGGCGTCGGTGCTAAGGGGGATTTGAACTGTGTAGGACTGCTTGCCCTAGAGATTTCAATGGAGAAGAATGTTAGTATGTAGCCTTGAGACTGATTTTGTGATATTTTGGTGAAGAACATAATTGCCTTTTGGCATTGTCTAAAGACTCTGCCTGAGGCTACTGGTGAAGCCTAGTTGCAGTGGAAGACTCCAGGAAACTGAAGATCATACCATGGGGTGATCACTGAGAACCAGTAGTGACTTTCTCTGAAGTAAATGTAGGACAAGACAATACTGATGTTTTTCAAGCCCAACAATATTTTTTTTCTAGACTTTTAATCAGACTCAAGGCAAAGCAGGCCTCTAACCTAAAGGGGAGGTAGAAAGTATAGTCCATAAAGGAGTGTGCTACATGCACTTGCTAATTTATTCAGCCACAAGTCTGGGGAATATGTGTGAGAATGGACTTTAAAGGTATGGATAATTGTGGAAGGAACATAAAACAACAGCAGACTGAGTTTTTTGCTGTGGGCCCTCTGAGTGAAGATTCTAGCTTTAATATGGAAGCTTGCACAGTTAAAAAATGTTGTCAGAAATTTTTTGTTTGAACCATTGGCTAAAGCATTTATCAAAAGATGGCCTACTGAAAAGGAGTTGGAGATGCCTGATATTCTTTGGATTATTATTGATTATTATTGATGAAGAATTTTAAGGCTCAGGGAAATTTCAATGGTAGAGTGGTTATGCTATGTAAAACCTAATCCTCTAAAAAGGGAAATCCAAGAATCTAATATTTGCTCAGTCCCACAAGGCTAGTTATTTCAGTTGGTCTTCTGTATGGGCTGGAATCCTGAAAAAATAGGTTCCAACCTATTTGGATATGCTGGCAAGTAGGTACAAGCAGGTAAAAAATAATATTGTAAGTCTTCCTTTTTCCAATGTCTTTATATAGATCTCTAGAAGAGGGTGTGTTTCAGATTAAAGGCATGCCAACCATGGCTGTATTTGGAATTTGATTTGTCCTGAACTGGCCTTGAACTCAGAGATCTGCTTGCCTCAGTCTCCTGTGAGTAAAGGCATATTCTACTTTGTCTGGGCCAAAGCTTTTCATAATCTGGGTTAGAAGCCTGTGTTTTCCAGCCTCACAGGTGTGCCCTCAATTCTGGATTGTAGTTCATTCCAGATGTCCTCAAGTTGACAACCAAGAATAAACATTACATGTGTCTTGCTTGAAATCAACTACTACAAGTTGCTCAGTGGTCTACACTGAGGTGGACTATTTTACTGCAATGTAGATATTCAGGCTCCACAGCATGATCAGTAAATTTGTTTAAAGATAACCAAGATAGAGAAGGAAAATAACTAGGCAATATATTTAGGAGAGTAATAATTATTCTAATTTGCAGTTTAGAATGTTTGAAAATTTCTAAAGCACTTACACAGAAATGTTTATATTTTTGAAAAACGTTATTATACATATGCAATCAAAATGTAACAGCTGTTGGTTAATACCTTAGTCTTGTACTACCTGTCAGCATATGTTTAACAGTTTAGGTGATATATAGAACTTAGAGATGGACATATGTTTGATCACCAATGCATTTATTTTCCATTCACCTTTGGCCTGGTCTAAAGAAGTCCATGCAAAGATTCATGCCACGTTTTCAATTATTTGCTTCTCTGTACTTATTTTCTTTCTAATTTTCAATTTCCATACTGTGTATAAAGAAAACTAATATATATATATATATATATATATATATATATATATCAATGCAAAACTACAAAGTGAGGATCATCTGAACTAATGCTAAGGTTGTGTTGACTGCCATAGTTCAGTTTGTTTTCACTTCATGAATGAGGTGTAGTAAATTAACTGAGCAAATGAGGACAGCTGGTCTAAACCAGCTAAGAAATATCATCTCAACTCCTTCATTTCCTTTTCTTCCACTCTGATATTTACTCTTTAAACAGTAGACCTGTATTCTATATGATCTGTTGCCTGTGAGGGCGGGAATAGAGAAAGTTTGGCTTAAGTAAGGATTGTAGTTTAAAGCCAAAGAAGTAAGTAAGCATTTCCTTTGTCAAAGTTCCTGCACGTAATCTGCATTTTGTTCAGTGATTATAAACTGCAGATTCTTCCCAATATTTGATTTGAAATAAGGAAATCAACCCCCCAATAAAAAAATAAACACACTATCATATGTTAATAAGCCCAGAAAGACAGAAGAATCATAACTGTACTTAAGTCCACCTACCTTTTGGTAATAATAGATTAGGTAGCCTCAAGTTGCTATAAGTTCATTAGTTAATTCAACTCAAAATTTATCCTGCATCTACTTTATGTTAAGCCATGCTTTCTAGGTTAAAGATACAGATTTTTTTAAAAAAATTTACTTCTTCCTTAAAAGTTTATATTTTATTGAATGGCACAGTCAATATATATATATATATATATATTTAAAGGTTAGTGTCATGGAAACAATTCAGAACCTATCTGAGTCTTCAAGAAAGCATTTACTAGCTTGAAATAATTGAATAATGTAAAAATAATCATCTTTTGTACAGTATGAAAGATGACTTATGGAGACAAAAATCTGAAGTACACAATAACAATGACAAAGAATGGGCCAGATCTTTATGTCTGTGAACTGTATTTTATGTAAAGTCAGTCACCACTACTTGATTCTGTAATTAATAGAAATACAGGTTTATTTTATGGTATTAATCCAATTCATACAATTGGAAGTTAAATTAGTAAATCAAGAAACCAAATACTTATATTCCTAGACCCGCATCCTACTACACAATAATGGCTCTTTTCCTTTGATTGGTTGTCAGGGTGAGAGTAGTAAAGAAGTTACTCGTTTCTAATTAAAAAGGAGAACAAAGATCATCAGGACTTGGCTGTAGGCCTTTATTTTTCAAAACCTACTTTAGTAAGTGTATATAAAGGCTTTAACTCCCCACCAGAGGTAGCGGAAAGGAAAGGTTAATAGATCAAAGGAGAATGTGAACCTGTTTAGAAATAGTTCTTTAGGGTGAATCTAATCTGTGTTGTCAGGATATCAACAGTTCAGTTCATGTAGATCAAGAGTGGTAGTTCAACCCACTTGCAAACACCATTCATGATTCAGAAATTGATCCAAATCCATTGAAGCAGCAAGAAGCCACCAGAACACCACCGTAAGTTCTTTGGTGCATTTCTCTATGAAGTCACAGCAAATGATGATCAGCAAAGAGTAGCAAGGCAAACCAATACCACAAATGTTGTCCACTGTCTGATATTTAGATCCTTTCCAAACATCACAGGTTTTCTCAAGAGTCCACCCTATAAAAATATCACATGTCCATTTGCTAGGCTGTTTCCAGAAAAAAAAAAAACCAAAAAAACCATGAGAATATTCTCAGCAAAACATGCTTAAGCAAAAACTCTCATAAGACAGTTTCCAGAAAAACATCACATGACCAACTGAGTCTCCAAAGAAACCAGAAATTTTCACTTCCCTTACCTTTTTCTAGTTTTCAATGTTTGGTGGTATATGGTGAGTGCCAGGTAGTGTATTAAGTGTTAGACATACAAGCCAATATCAGTTTCTAAACTGAAATTGCACCATAAGATATAATAGTAATGCATAAATAATAGTTTCATTCCTTCATATTTAGTATGTACTAAACAGTGTAGAGGTCACATATGTTTTAAGTCTAATAATTGTGTAATAGGACAGTTGTTGACTAGCATTTAAAGATGATGAAATTAAAGAGCCAGTGGCTTAATTGTCTCATTCATGATCACTCAGTGTATACTTTGTGAGCTTCTTAATTCAAGTTCAAGTTGACTCATGAAGACTGTTCATTTTAGTCATTATTTTGTGACTCTTTTAATAATCCATATAATTTAATGGTTTTATCTTTTGTTCCTCGAGTCATTTTTATTCATGGTGGCTATAAGTTGACAGTTGTATGAGTTGAGATAGAACTTCAGTGGCTTTGAGCTGCTTCAGGCCAGCAGGTGGTGAACATAGTACAGTACCACTATCACTATCACCATCATCACGATTACTCTACCACACAGGCTTTATAACACTCACCTGCCAAAGCCATTAGATCTCTTTTCTAAGTCTTCCACTTTTATTCCTCTAAAACTTTTAGAAATCCCAAGAATAATGAGAATTTCTCAAGCTGCTAGTTTCCTCAGTGTAAACACGGGCTCTGTGATACATCAGCAAAACCAATCTTTTTTCTTTTTAATTTATTTAATACTTAATAATAATTCTTTGGTTTCCGGGCAAACATCCCCCTCCCCTCTCCCCTTCCTTATGGGTGTTCCCCTCCCAACCCTCCCCCCATTGCCGCCCTCCCCCCAACAGTCTAGTTCACTGGGGGTTCAGTCTTAGCAGGACCCAGGACTTCCCCTTCCACTGGTGCTCTTACTAGGATATTCATTGCTACCTATGAGGTCAGAGTCCAGGGTCAGTCCATGTATAGTCTTTAGGTAGTGCCTTAGTCCCTGGAAGCTCAGGTTGCTTGGCATTGTTGGATATATGGGGTCTCGAGCCCCTTCAAGCTCTTCCAGTTCTTTCTCTGATTCCTTCAACGGGGGTCCTATTCTCAGTTCAGTGGTTTGCTGCTGGCATTCGCCTCTGTATTTGCAGTATTCTGGCTGTGTCTCTCAGGAGCGATCTACATCCGGCTCCTCTCGGTCTGCACTTCTTTGCTTCATCCATCTTGTCTAATTGGGTGGCTGAATATGTATGGGCCACATGTGGGGCAGGCTCTGAATGGGTGTTCCTTCAGTCTCTGTTTTAATCTTTGCCTCTCTCTTCCCTGCCAAGGGTATTCTTGTTCCCCTTTTAGAGAAGGAGTGAAGCATTCACATTTTGATCATCCGTCTTGAGTTTCATTTGTTCTAGGCATCTAGGGTAATTCAAGCATTTGGGCTAATAGCCACTTATCAATGAGTGCATATCATGTATGTCTTTCTGTGATTGGGTTAGCTCACTCAGGATGATATTTTCCAGTTCCAACCATTTGCCTACGAATTTCATAAAGCCGTTGTTTTTGATAGCTGAGTAATATTCCATTGTGTAGATATACCACATTTTCTGTATCCATTCCTCTGTTGAAGGGCATCTGGGTTCTTTCCAGCTTCTGGCTATTATAAATAAGGCTGCGATGAACATAGTGGAGCACGTGTCTTTTTTATATGTTGGGGCATCTTTTGGGTATATGCCCAAGAGAGGTATAGCTGGATCCTCAGGCAGTTCAATGTCCAATTTTCTGAGAAACCTCCAGACTGATTTCCAGAATGGTTGTATCAGTTTGCAATCCCACCAACAATGGAGGAGTGTTCCTCTTTCTCCGCATCCTCGCCAGCATCTGCTGTAACCTGAGTTTTTGATCTTAGCCATTCTCACTGGTGTGAGGTGAAATCTCAGGGTTGTTTTGATTTGCATTTCCCTTATGACTAAAGATGTTGAACATTTCTTTAGGTGTTTCTCAGCCATTCGGCATTCCTCAGCTGTGAATTCTTTGTTTAGCTCTGAACCCCATTTTTTAATAGGGTTATTTGTCTCCCTGCGGTCTAACTTCTTGAGTTCTTTGTATATTTTGGATATAAGGCCTCTATCTGTTGTAGGATTGGTAAAAATCTTTTCCCAATCTGTTGGTTGCCGATTTGTCCTAACCACAGTGTCCTTTGCCTTACAGAAGCTTTGCAGTTTTATGAGATCCCATTTGTCGATTCTTGATCTTAGAGCATAAGCAATTGGTGTTTTGTTCAGGAAATATTTTCCAGTGCCCATGTGTTAGAGATGCTGCCCTAGTTTTTCTTCTATTAGTTTGAGTGTATCTTGTTTGATGTGGAGGTCCTTGATCCACTTGGACTTAAGCTTTGTACAGGGTGATAAGCATGGATCAATCTGCATTCTTTTACATGTTGACCTCCAGTTGAACCAGCACCATTTGCTGAAAATGCTATCTTTTTTCCATTGGATGGTTTTGGCTCCTTTGTCAAAAATCAAGTGACCATAGGTGTGTGGGTTCATTTCTGGAGCAAAACCAATCTTAATTCAAAATCTTTATAATGGAAGCTATATCCTCTCTGGTAATTGCATACTGTAAGGCTTTATACTTCAGAGTTTTAGTGGGCTTGTATGTTTGGCAGATATTTAAGGGCCAGAAACAGTAATAGAAGAGAAAATTATAAGAATAACATTCTCAGGTATGGAGGGCTACAGAAATGGACAAGCAGTTAGAGGCACTTTCTGCATTTGCAGAAGAACCAGCCAATGCATCTGAGGCTTACAACCACCTATTACTCTAGTTTCAATGGACCTGACAGACTCTTCTGGACTCTGGGGTT
The DNA here is from genome assembly GCF_021556685.1 of Rattus norvegicus. NCBI lineage: Eukaryota > Metazoa > Chordata > Mammalia > Rodentia > Muridae > Rattus > Rattus norvegicus. The sequence continues at coordinate 68,659,063 of NC_141547.1, read as the reverse complement.
ACTTACAGTCATATGCTACTTAGATACACAGGCAGAAGTACATTTACATAAATGAAAATAAAAATAAATCTTTAAAGTTTTCCATTTATGGGAAGAACAGTGAAGCAGGAAGTGTGCTGGTGAGTGCATAATAACTTAGAGATGTGCATTTATTGTCTAAGTAGAGAGCCAGAACAAGATTAAACACTAGTTAATGATAGACTAATATATTTTTGGAGATCTGTACATATATGCTACTTAGGATATGATTTTCAAATATTTAAATACTAATTCAACAAGAACTCCAGGCAATTCTAGGTGGGATCTAGTGGTAAATGTATAATTTCTTGGAGTAGGAATTAGATAGAAACCCCATAGAATGTTGGATTAGAACTCAGGTAGAGTGATCTCTTTAAAGTCAAGTACTTAGGTAATTCAAGGACAATAGGGCATTCAAATACATACAGTTTTACTATGTCCAGTGAAATGTAAAATAGAAGTTATTAATGAAGGTAGCAATGAAGTTCTTGGTAAGTGATTAAATCAAGTATGGTTGATATAGTGCAAAGAAACCCTTATTATATTTTTTTAAATGAAAGGAGAGTACATCAAGACAGTTGATATAGAAACTTTTGTGTTTTGAGGGAAGAACGTAATTGTAAATACAAGGCAGTTGGCTTAAGGTTCTTAGGAGTATAAATCAGAGAAGATGAGTGTGCTTTATTTTTATTTCCTTTCTTCCCCCACCTTTTAAGGGAAGACATAACTGATGTCATATACAGACATGAATGACCAGGAAGATGGGGAAATAGTATGACATAGGAAAGGGAACATTGTCAGGAGTGGTTCTCTGAGTTAGGTGGGAGTTGAGATGTGGTAGATTAGCTGTCCATAGGAGTACAGTGATCGATCCACTAAGAGAGTCAATAAGCCAACGGAATGGGACCAAGCTGATAGACTTGATCATAGGAACCTGTAGGTACTTTAAGGTACCCTAAATGTTCTCTGCAATTTGGACAAAAGCCTCAGAGAGAAGGAATATGTAATGGAAAACTGAGGTGACTGAATATTTTACATCTTATTCAGAGGAAAAATGAAAGACAAGGAAATGAACAGTTTGAATGAAAGATGATGTTTCTTAAGTAGTCAGGGAAATAAAATGTGATCATAGTTACTTGTTTTATTATCCAGTCACAGCCAGCTATTTCTTTGCTGGTGTTGACTGGGGTGATTTAGGGCTAGCTGGGGCTCTAGTCTGCCCAGGTAGAGAAGGTATAGAAGACATGAGAATTAAATGATTGTGGAAGAGATACCTACCAATAAGCTTTGAGCCCAGATATGGAAAACATAAAAGATGTATGGGATACTAAAAACAATGAAAAATAAACTTGAGATCGTGGATGGGTACAGGAACTGGTGTAGAAAAATGAGGTAGAATAGTAAATGGAGATGCAATCATAAAAGGAGATGTTATGGGGATAGAATCATTAAAATTAACATTGGTATTTTGTTATTATTATTCCATACATGCCATTTTTTTTCTAACCAGAGTCAGAAAGGGTATGGATCCAGATGGGAATGGAGGTCGAGAGGAACTGGGCAAGGAAGGACAAGAGAAACTGTAATCAGAATATATTGTTTAATTAAGTAACATTAAACAAACTGTGGCTTGATATAGTGGCTAATGCCTATATTCTCAGTCTCAGTGAATTTGAGGCCAGACCTACTATATAGAAAGTTTTAGGTTACTTTGTACTAATTAATTTCAACTGACTAATAAGTCAAATAGACAAACCGAAAACTTTAAAACTCAATCCCTTCATGTTTGCCTCCTGACTGTTATACAGTACAAAAGTAAAGTTCTACATCATCATCTTTTGAATGATGGTAATTCTCAAATTTATATAAAATAATTTCAATGTTCAATACTGTGGATTCCCCTGGTGCTGTTTGTATTTTGATGCTAATTTTGCTTCCCCAAGAGGGGCTACCTAGGACAATGATACTCAAGTGACTTCATTGGAACCTTCTCCCCATTTTAACTTGTAAGATGAAGGCTAGAGCCGGTGGTTGGGCAGGGGAAGGGAAGGTTGAGCAGAAAACTTTTAGGGAGAAGGTAGGAGAGGGAAGGGGACAAAAGAGGAAGAGGTGGAAGGAAAATGGAGCTGAAGCACATAGCCTGGAGAAACTGTAAGTTATAAGGAATCTCATAGCTGGGGAACAGAGTAGTGTAGTGGTAGATCTGCCCCATATAGTCACACAGCTTGTATTCTTCTTAATTGAGTTGTGTTTTCTTTGCACGGGCTTATTTGGGTTGTGCAGGTTACAGCAACACAATACTTATGGCATAGAATAGAAATGTATGAACAGTACTTTGTAACTCCTCGATCAATTTTGCTCAAGATAATGATCTGATACTTAACATGGTGTCAATACTATCCACGTAAAATACTTTATGGCATCTATGAGATAGATGGTTGCCATGATTACTCTTTCACATAGCATCAGTTAATAAGAAGTGAATTCTTCTAAATGTGCTTGTTTAAAGATGTTACTTTCTGAGTTTTCTTGTCAAAGACTGTAGTTATTTTTAGGTAGGAGAAAGGATTATAACTAAAACCACTGCCACTTATCAAGGCACTGTGCATGTTAATTATTAGATCAATTCAAAGATGAAGCTCAAAATGCATCAGCAATGCTGATAGGAAAATTAGTGATTCATTGCAAAATGTGAAACTAGCAATTTATTTCCAGAATTATTTGTTTTGGAAGAAAACAGCTGAAGAAAAAACAACTGTTTTCTGATAAGTGAAGGTGAGGTCAGCTGAACATCTGGTTCATATATATATATATGCTGCATGACACATTTTATGAGTTTTTCAGTTGATAGAAAATTGCTTTCAATTGAATGCAAATTTATGTGAAACTACATCATCTGAGTGCATGAACTAGTTAAGTTATAGTTGGTTAGTTAATCTTTATAGCAAATATTTTAGATGTTTGATTTTCATCTCCTTCTGCAGATAAATCTACTTTGAATTGTTAATATCAAAAAACTTCTTCATGTTCTTGAATTTCATGGTGGCAAAAGGTCAGTCCTCCTGACTTCAAGAAAATGTTATCCCACAAAGCAGGGATACATGTTACTGATTATACTTTCTATATCAGTCAGTGAAGATAGGTTGTTTCTTTGAGCCATTTAGACAGAAAAAAATATTGGAAAGTAAAGATATGTTGAATAGATTCACCTCATATGTTAGATTATAAAGTCTAAAAGTAAATTATGTGAGATTCCATTGAATGTAATAAAGTTTGCAGCCACTATGGAGATGGGGGAAAATTCAACAGGAGGCATTCTTCTGTGTTCATTCTAATAACTGCTCAACTTTTCTTCAATTTCAGCTATAACCTCTATTGGTTTTTGTTTTCAGTTGTATGACAATTTATGTGATCTTATGTTCTAACACTTTAATTCTGGGGGTTAGGCTATTTTCTTGTAATTATTTTGGTAAGCATACATATTAATAGCTCTACTAGGTCTTGTTGAAGTGTGTTCGTGCGTTACTTTTGGTATTTGGTATCTCCATTTTTCTTTGTCTCCACATACTTCCCATTTTCATGTGAGTTCTACCTTGTTATTGGATTATTTCCAAGTGTGTGCTTTAATATTAACAGGAGTATGAATGAATTTGTAACATTTATTTTCTATTGCCATTCTATTGTAGCAAAGACCACAAACTTTTCTAAAAGAAAGCCGAAGGAATAGTTTTTTCCCATTCCTTTAATACCAAAATACATCAAATACCCCATGATCCACTTTATTGGTAAGACTTGGCATGCTAGTTTTATTTGGCTTACTGAGTTTTTTATTTCCAACATCACTGTTTTTGTTTGGGTTTTCTTGACTATGGAGTACTCACTCCACACAGGATATCTGTGTTATACCACCTCTTCAAGGCTCAAAGGAACATCAGGATAGTAGGGAAGAGGAACTATAAAAGCTGGATGTCAGGAAGGATGTGATCAAAGTGGTATCATTTGACATGGCAGGCCTGCTGCCCACATGGACTCATGGCAGCTGTGGTTGCCTGCACCTGACCAAGCCAGTCAACATTTTAGCATAGAAGGCCCAGGAACTGATACCCCTTTCTGAGATGGATAATCAAGAATAATCAGTTTTCTATAACAACATGCTCCTTGGTAGTTGACCAACTCCTGTGTATCCAGTCTCAATGTGGAGCTACAGGGAAGACATTGAGTGTCCAGAGAAAGTACTTCTAAATTATTTTTTGCATAGAAGGCAATGCGGGAGAAGATGCAAAAGCATAAAAGAGAAGGGAACATTTTGAGCATTTGTATCCAAAGAATGAACAGTTCCCATGGGATGGGAATGCTCCATTAAGACAATGTTTTAATTTAATTTACTTTAATTTATAATTATTATATAAACATATATAAGTACATATTGAACATTGAGCCTATCCCCTACCATAATCTCAACCCACCTCCTTTGCTGCCTTTCCTTTCTCCTGTTAGTCCATTTTGTTGCCTGAGTAGCTTTACTTCAAGTTCTATATTTCATACATGATTCTATGCATACATATATAATCTAGGAACCAAAAATGAGAGAAAACACATTTGTCTTTTGGAGATTGGCTTGATTTACTTAATATGATTATCTCTAGTTACTTCTATTTTATTAAAAATGGTAATAACTTTATTCTTTATGAAAAAAGGACAATTGTGGATTGTGCAACACATTTTCTTTATCCATTTTTTTCTGGCATTGGACACTTAGATTGGTTCTGGACCTTAGCTATTGGAGTAGAGTTGCAATTAGAGTCAAGAAAATAGAACTTGACGACTTCTGCTCCGTGTGCCACACTAAAGCTGCTGGATCTCACTAGCTATCCATTTATGGTGATCTATTATTTTCAACACAGATGCTCTACCCTTAATAACCAGGTGGTAAATTGTAAAAGAAACAAATGGCTCACTTGTGCACTAAGATATTTTCCCGAAATGTTCTCAGTTCAGAATATCTTTCATGAATCAACCTGACCTTTTCTTGTTCATTAGAGCTGAGACATAGATAGGTCAATAAACATTTCTAGAATTTCTCAGAGCAATCAAAATGGTTGCTGTAGCAGACTTGACCTGATTCTTGGGTTATGGTATCATGCAAAAAAGAGCTTACATGTTCAATTCTGTGACAATGATAAAAGGAGGAAAGGTAACTGAAACTTAGAAGCTCTCTTGGCTCCTTATCTGTGGTGGGTGCATATGCACTGTATCATCCTTTATGTGTTCACAAGAGATTAGGTCAGCATACCTAGTCCTCATCCAAGTTGGTTAAAACAGAAAACACATGCAATTTGATGATTATTGCAAATCCAAATAGCATGTTTTGAAACATTTGAAATTTACTGCACAATATTAGTCTGGGATGCCATTTTGTTAACCTTGAACTTGGACCTCCAAATTTCTTCACAGTCTAATAGCTTTGCTCAGGATTCAGAGCCTTATCACAGGCCTTTACACTTACTCAGCACTCAGTTCCAGGTCTTAGTTATCAGCGCAAAACAACTATCCCGCTTAAAAGAAGCAAGACTTACCTTCTTGGGCTCTGTGCCATTATCCATAATTTTTTTCAAGAGAAAAAAATCTAGGACTTTTGGACCCTAATGGTGGAAAAAAATGTATAGCCTTCTGGCTTTAGAGTAGTCTGACCTGTAGGCGGAAAAGAACAATCATCATAAGTTGCCTTTGATGTTTACCAATTTGCTATCAGAAAATTTATATCTTCTATTATGCTTGAGGATGGCAATGGCCTCCACATACTGTAAGCTCCACTAAAGTTCTCCAGATGTTTGTTTCCAGACCAGCAGTCACCTTGCCTAGATGAAGAAAGTAAGGGTATATGACATCTTTAGGTGACATGTGGAGTAGGCTGAAGTGAATTTCATGAAGGAGCATGTGCTCTTAGAAGCTGAACCTTAGTTCTAGGCCTGAACAGCTTTAAAAACTCAAGTGCACAAAAATCACAATTCACAAGCAATGACTTTATCAGTTTCTCCAGTGTCGAGTATAAAATATGAGTGAGCACATGTATGTATGTATGTACATATATTTACATCGGCACACATATAAACAAAACAATGCAAAACTACATTCATATTTATATTTTGTATATACTAAGTCATATTTACATTGTCTGCTTAGTTTTTGTAATTTCCAGTAAAATATAAAATGAGTAGAATAATAAGACAAAGGATTATATAACTCCTTATCTTAGCCTATGATAAATATTCAAAGATTCTGTATATTTTAACTGATTTTCTTGGTGTTTATACGTAATTCAAAGTTACTGTAAATGTTCACAGAAATTTAAACACTCATCCATCTTTCCAAGAGGGCTGCGTCTGAAACCCACTGGAGAATTTCTGTCAAATATTGACAGTTCTGCTCCTTCAGTATGGAGGATTTCAAAACTGTGTTGGCTCTAAGGCACCTCCTTAGTTTTCACTGGTGTTTGATGTTTGGGTCTCAGAGGTGTTTCAGGAAGTAGGAATTCTCAAAAGGCCCTACAGAAGCAGGTCTGCTTTACGTTAAAGGGCCAAGTCAGGTTTACACTAGAATTGCTGTTGTCTGTGGTACCTTGGGGCCTTGGGGATGACAAGTATTTCAAGGTATTCTTATATGCTCTGAGCTGAGGCTACAGGCAAAGGTAAGTCAGAGATGTGAGATTCCAGCTGTCCTAAAGTAAATTTGATTTCTCTTCATAATTTCTCTAGATAAATTAGATCATACTTTTAATGGATGACTCTTAGGTTATTATTTCACTTGGACAATTTGTACACAACTATTTTTGTAAATGTCAAACTTTTATCATTCCACTTCAAATTGGAATTTATATACGACTAAAAAAAGCTTAACCTTGGAAACATTTTTGTTTTCTTCTTAAAATTTAAATCTATTTTATTTTACCTTACAAATTTAATTTTAAAATTTTTGTGCTCTTCAAATTGTACAATTTTCACAGCACATGTCAAATAGTGAAAAAGATGTAGTAGAAAATCATGTTAGAGAACAAAAATGAATTGTTTTAGAGTAGATCTAAACAAAGAAGCAACAAGAACAATAGAGATAACCATTTTCATATTTCAGCGTTAAAATAAGAAATGTTTTCTGTAAATAGCTTTTCTGGGATATTTATTAAAGGATGACCAAGACAAACTGTATCATTTTCTGCAGAAGATGTTGGTGTAGTGTTGTTACTCCTGAGTGAAGGATTTTTTGTCAAAGGTTAGTATCTGGCTTTGCCCAGATTTCAGGCAACCTGTGAGGACCTGATAACTTTTTTGCATACATTTTTATTACCGCTCTCTGCTATGACCTGATACCCAAGAGGACCAATACCCAGGTTGCCATGCTGCTGGTTCTATGTTCTCGAACATCTAAGACTGTAAGTGAAACAAGCCTGCTAAAATTCAGATACAACCCCAATGGAACTCACATAGCGAAACAAAGTTTTGAACAAGAACAAAATTGGAAATACCATGCTTTCTTATTTTGAAATACACTACAAGGCAATGTGGATGGTAAACAGTATGAGCTTTGTAAACTAGTAACTTCTACAAGGCAAAAGAAGCAAAGTATTTACAAGCCTTATATTTAGTAAGGTGCTAATTTCTTAATCTATAATGGGGCCTATGTTACTGATCAATCGGCTGACCTTCTTATGTGTAGTTCCTTATTAAACAAACCACAAAAGAAATGCTATTTCAGAACAGTTTAACATTCACTGCAGGCTTTGGGTAAAGAGAACATATTTCCTGTGCACTTCCTCCCTTTACACATGCATGATATCCTTCATGATCAACATCCCTCAACTGAATGGAACACTTATTATAACAGATGAATTTGAGTTTTCTATGTCACTATCCCCCACACTCCAAAGTGAGGATTTACTCTTGTTATTACATATTCTATGGATCTCGTCAGAAACATAAAGTTCTGAACCATCATTACTATGATATATAGAATAGAAGCACAGCCTTAAACACCCCATGCGCACTGCCATTTCTTTCCTCTGTTCTCATTAATCTCCAGAAACTACTGATGCTTTAACTGTCTCCGTGGTCTTACCTTTCCAACACTGTCGTGACACTGAGCTCATAGAAAATGGAGCTCTTTTCTGATCGATTTTCTTAGTGAAAGGCATTCATTATTCGCCTATTTCTTGTTATGACCTTAGAGTTTCTTTCTTTGCAGTATCTGTTTGTCTAGTCACTGAGATGTACCAAATTTTGACAGCTATGAACAATGCTGTTCTATTGTTCTCCGTGCAGAATATTGAGTCTTCAATCTATTTGCAAATGTGTTTGATGTAGTATTGGCTGGGGTTTCCTTTTGTTTTCATTAGATGACATCATAAATGATATTTCTTCCCCTTGGACTCGAAGACTGGTACATCTCTAGGAGAAAATGAAAATGTAATTAAAGTCATGCATGCTGGTCCACAACTGGAATCTGAACAATGGAGGGGTAGAGGTAGGAGTTTGATGCCAGTCCATAGAGAGTTCAAGACTGGGCTACATAAGACTGTGCTTCACAGGGATCTGATAGCTTGTATATCATATATTCATTCAGTTTTATATATCAACACATGGTAAACCACTATTTAACCTCTTCAAAAGCCTCCATTAGCAGAGCCCAAGTTCATTCTCCTTCTTGTGAACCTGTATCTCTTGTTCTCTGCTTTTCTTTGCTCCCTGAACCTGGGCTCATTGTTGTTTCTGGTTTGACATGTTTTGCCCTTTTGCACAGATTTTTGGCTCCCCCGAGAATGCCAGTTGCTGAAGAACTATAGAAGGAGCTTTAACCTAGATGCTGTTAGATCAGAAGAGGCCACACATGGATGTGGACCAAGAAATATACATTCTGTCTTTTTTCTTCCTTTTCATCCTGAATGTCTGCAACTGCAACAATAGAAACAGACTTCTTGCTTCGAAAGAGTTACTACCTTGCTTTATAATATTTTATTAACAACTTAATTTTAAAAGCTATATGTCAGAATCTGATTACAGTAATGGTTCAAAATTTATACCCAGAATTATTTTTCTTTCTTGTGTCTGTGATAGAGAAAGCTGTCTCATAACCTAACACTGAAGATGCATGAAAGGTATTGATAGCATGCATGATTTAGCATAAGACAATGTGAGGGGTTGGAATATGGTTAACCAAAAAGTGTTGTGTTCGTACTAAGGAGGTAACTCGGATACAAAGGTGTCAACAAACTTCTATAAAAAAACAGAATTTGAAAAAGGGCTGATCACTGCCATATTACCATCTCTTTCTTCTCTTAAGACTTTTGGTCTCTAAGCTGTCACTTATTCTACTCCTGATTTCTGAGAGGCTGGACTGTTTTTTATCATGTATTTCTGTCTGAATGACCATCTCCAGGGCTTCCTTCCTTTCCCTAGCTAGTATTCTCTCTTTCTCTCCCTCTCCCTCTCTCTCTCTCTCTCTCTCTCTCTCTCTCTCTCTCTCTCTCTCTCTGTCTCTGTCTCTCTCTCTCTCTCCCCCTTTCCCTCTCCCCCTCTCTCTCCCCCTCTATCCCTGTCCCCTTCTCCACCTCTCCCTCTCTTCCCCTCCCCCTTCTGAATTATCTGTCTGCCTGTCTATCCTGATATTTTAAGAAATAAAATTTCATACATTAATTTAAGAATGTGTCTTTTCTGGGGGTTGGGGATTTAGCTCAGTGGTAGAGCGCTTGCCTAGCAAGCGCAAGGCCCTGGGTTCGGTCCCCAGTTCCGAAAAAAAGAAAAGAAAAAAAAAGAATATGTCTTTTCTGAATGCATGTCCTTATATAGCTGAAGATACGTTGTTCGATTGTTTATGGAAATGCAAAAATATATCTGTAATTGAATTTTCTTCACATTTGTGCTTGGCGAAATCAACAACTGGCAATAAATTTAGCATTTCTAAGTTAAAGTAATACATATATTGCTCTATAAAATAACAGTCCTGATATAAAAGCACCTGTCTACTCTTATTACAAATGTTTCTTTATATTGATGAGTATTTCTGTGAACCTCAGACCCAAGGAGAGTGGGGAGAGGGCTTTATCTATCTGGACATTGGGGCCTGTTGCAGCAAATACTTGATAAATATTCTTCACAAAACATATAGAATTAGCAAGGTAGTAGAAAGGAAAGTGTAGAAGCCAAAACGTTTCATCTTCAAAGTTCCTTTTCCTTCCTTAGTCACAGAAAGTTTGAAGAGATCTTCTTCAAAATGATAATTACCCTTCACAAAGCCAGCAGCTTCAGGCTTCCTTTTCTCTTGTCACTCATTGTACAAGAAGAATGAAATATAATTTTTCTATGAAGCCTAAATGATCATACATATGACCAGAAGACAATATCCTATAGAAGTTCAAAATTATTCTCAGAAATAAAATAAGCATAATCCCAACATCTGTCCACAAGATCTGCATGAAATATTAAAAATACTAAATGTTTTACATGTTTTGCATCAGTTGTTTTCAGTAGACCAAACAAATTAAGTGAAATATCCCTCCATGTAGAAAGACTGTGGGATGTCCTAAATGGCAGAATGGAATTGTCGAGTCTTAAAAGTGTCTCCTATCTACAGACTCAATTTTTCTTGTTGACTTGTTTGTCTTTTCTTCTGTCACCAGTCACTTACCACCCAGGCATGGAATACAAGTGGAGCAAAGCCAAACTACTTCCTGTCTAATGTTCTCACTCCAGACTTTTATACACCTTTCCTTTTTAGGGAATGGAAGATTTTTATCGCGGGTATCAGATATTCCAGGGGACAGTGATGATAAGGAGCAGGCTGACCTTAGTGGATTCTATAATTTATGCTTTTAAATTTTGTAAAACTAAAGTTCCAGCACCTTCTTGTATCCTGGGGAGATCCCAACTCCCTATAATTGGTGCATTTCATGTTTACCATGGGAATCACAATGGTTAATTCAAAACAGCAAATATTTAACATATTTTATTCAATAATTTGTTGATTGCTTCATAGTACAATTTAGGTACTATGAACTTTGGAAGTTCCTCAACCTGTGGTTTGCGTGGGTCATCCCACAATGTGTGACACACCCTGCAGAGGACTGTGGGTAATATGAACTACATCTGTATATTGGCAGTGGGGAAATGACATTTATTGAGGACATTTTCATCCCTTGGTGTTATATTATGCACACACCATTTGTGACTTAGTTAATTTATTCATACTCCTTGACTAGGGTGATAAATGGACAGTTTGTTAGCTACAGTAAGAAGTGTATTAATCATATATTTGGCGTGGAATTCTAGAAAATATTATTGAATTAACGACATTGTTTCTACAATCAAGTTTTTTCAACACTAATTCATTTAGATTTTCATACTCACAAATTTAATATAGTTTTGGAGAATTTTATGATTTGCAATAGATTTTACATCTATTTTCTTATTTTACCTCAGTTGTTACATTTTGGTAGCTTGAACTATGCCTTTCTCTCCCATTTTGCCAAAGGAAAGATGGAGATCCAGAGATATTAAGGAAGCACATAGTCCATTCAGTAAATAACAAGCATTCTTAGAACAGTGTTTCTAAGGAGAAATTATGTTTAGCAGTCTTAGACATAGCCAGCATTCATTCAATAAAGATTTTTTATTAAAATTATTCTTATTTGATTTGAATTTGTAGCAAGGTATAATTATATGACATGGTTCACACAGAGAGAGAGGGAGAGGGAGAGAGGGAGATGGAAAAGGAGAGAGGGAGGGGGAGGGGGGAAGACGGACACAGACAGACAGAGAGAGAGACAGAGAGAGAGACAGAGAGACAGAGAGACAGTGAGTACATATGGATGTTTGTGTCTCAATATATGCATGCATGTAGCCACTCATTCATACATGTTTGCTATAAGAGAAGTTTGTTTTTCCACAGGTCTTGGTTTTGGGACTTCATGTCCAGGGGTACTCCCAGCCGTGTCTCCTCTGTAGTACTCGTGGAGAAAGACATCCTGCATTTTTACAATATTGGCTGCTCAGGCATGCCTTGGTTTGCTGTCATGACTCTGTTTTCTAGTATTACTTTTGTATGGGCATCCTTCTTCTGTGTTTTCTGCTTATAAAGCAGTGGCATTTTCCTTACCCACAACCTAAATAACTCATTTAGGGTTAGGGTTAGGGTTAGGGTTACATTCACAAAGGCACCTTTACCAAATAAATTCACATTCACTGGTTGTAAGTATTTGAATATGCATATATTTTTAAGGCTACCATTTAGCTTAATACTCCATCTATATGCTTTTGCATTCTTGTGCAGTAACAGATTACAATTATAGAGTCTGATGATCATACACAATTGGGATTCTAGGGCTTAAAATTCAAAGCATCGTATCTATTAAAGTTGTCAACTTACAGGGTCTGCTGGCTTTCCTTTCCTTACCCTGTTCTGCTTCTGAGCTTCTGTCATAGCACCTTGTACCACTAACCCTGACCCTCTGAAAAGTGGCCTTATGATATTATCAAGTACCACATTGTTCTAGGAAGTCTCGTTGTCTTAACCTTATCAGTTTTGTTGCATTCAAACAGTAATATTCTCCCTGTAAGAAAACATGTTTTTTTTTGAGCCTTGAGGATAAGAGTATAGATCTGAGATACATTATTCACTTCAGCACATTCAGTCAAAAGTTTAAAGAAACAATAACTCTATCGAATTCCCACCAGTTAGATAAAGTGCTGAACTAGACCCACTCAGGTACAATTTTTAAAAAGAGGAGAATGTTCCCTGTTTTATGGCTTGAACTGATATTGGATGGAGGGTCCTTCCATCAGAGTAGAGCTGGTCCAGAGTAACCTGGTCCATCAAGTCCCTGGTTACTGGCTCCTGATTCCTGCTCTCTTGCTCTCAAAGCAGTGGTCCTTATTTCCTCTTGTTCTCTCTCTGCTGAACTTAAAGCACATTTGGCTTATTAATCTTTATAACACCTTCGAATACCCTTGTGAGGTTATCAAAGGGCAAAGGAAAGGGCAGCAGTAATTATCCTTACTTTGCAGACCAGGGATTATGACAGGAAAGTGGTTCAATTAAGGTCTCCAATGAGTTGTAGAGAGAGACAGGAAAAGGTACCTAGATCCTTGCCCCATTAATCTGGCCCTTACTCCTGCGACCATGGATTTGTCTTTTATAATTTTCCAAGAACTTAGAAAATGGTCTGGGTATTTTGGAAAGTGAATTGGCAGCAGCAGATATGAAGGGTATATTCACTTAAAGTGTAAATGAGCGAGAAAGAGAGAGGGGAAGGGTGAGAGGGTGGGAGAGAGGGAGGGGAAGGGGGAGAGGAAGGCAGAGATAGAGGGAGGGGGAGGTGAGTCTCTGTGTTTCTCTCTCTCTCTCTCTCTCTCTCTCTCTCTCTCTCTCTCTCTCTCTCTTTCTCTCTCTCTCTGTTTTAATGGCAGCTTTTCTATTGTGTCTCCCAAAGGGAGAGCAGAATGAACCACTCCCTGAGGAAGTATTAACTGTACTGTGAACAGGCTGTAAAGTAAAGTCAGCAGAGTTTTATATTCCACGTGGAAAGTATTTGCTAATACTGTATTTTTGAAGTGGGTCAAATGGGTCACTCTGCCATCTGAAATTTGTATGGGGCAAAGGGTACAGGGAGGCCTATCATATTCTCCTCTTTCTTGTGCATACTTTGGAATTTAAATCTGACTATTCTCCTTAGGCTACATTAGCCTAAAGGTCAGCCAAATTTTAATAACACTATGCAAAAGGGAATTGGGGTGAGGTGGGGGACTGCAGCTTCCTTTCTGGGATGAGGGAAAAAAGTTTATCTACTCACAAATCTACATCACATGTTTGCCTCTCTTTTGTACAATGAAGCACTGCTGCTTTTTGGAATGTCACAGAGACCTTCGGCAAACTGAGGCAGACAATGTATGTTGTGCAATGTGTGCAATGTGGAGTGCTGTGCTCTCATCAGCATCTGACTTTGTGAAATTCCCTTCTGATTCTCCTCAGTGTGGGCAGGTGATGCTTTTGAAATCTGACCTCCCTCATTAAGTTTCTGGAACTCTAAAATCAATGAACATTTGCAAGCATGCTACAATTTTCTCATTGAGTTCTTCTACATGAGATGTATTTTTTCCTTTACACGTTGGCTTTTTGTATGTACTTCTCTTCTCGGGTCCCAGTTTGAATATCTTATTTATAGGTCTTTTTCTTTTTCTTTTTCTTTTTTTTCCCAGAGCTGAGGACCGAACCCAGGGCCTTGCACTTGCTAGGCAAGTGCTCTACCACTGAGCTAAATCCCCAACCCCTATATGTCTTTTTCTTAAAGGCTTACTTAGATATACCTTCAGTGATCTAATAGATGCTTCCAAAATATTGGTTGAATAAAACTAAGTTCAAATCCCTATACTTTTTAAAGTTTATAACTGAAACATCTAGTAGTTTATAACTCAAACATCACTCAAGTAAAAGCTAAGGCAAGAGCAATCCTTATACAGTTAATGTCTAACTAGATCTTGTTGGGCTGGAGAGATGACTCAGCAATTAAGAGTGCTTCCTGCTCTTGCAGAGCACATGATTAGTAGCCAATGCTGACATCTGGCTTCCCACAATTGCCTGTAACTCCAGCTCCATGGGATCTGACTCCTTCTGACCTTTGTAGGCACCTGAACATAGACATAATCCTTGCCCAGGAATCTGATTTCTAGAAAATTTCTCAAGAAAATGAAATGCAGAGAGCAAAACTTTGGAAAAATATACTTATGACTGTGTAGTTAGGAAACATGTATCTTTTGAAGTAATACTAATTTTTTTTTAAAAACAAGATATGGACAATGTCAAAATCAGTAGACATGCTAACAGGGAAGTAGAGAAATCTCTTGGTGTTCAAACTCTAGATAAGAACTATAGGCAACTAATTACTGCAGAGAGAGGGAGAAGTAGCCATTTCCAGGTCAACCAGTCCTAACTAATCATCTAATACAAAACTGTCAGCACTGAAAGCATATATACACAAACCACAAAACTGGACTCAGTAGGCTACATTTATATACTCATGCATCTCAATGTGTATAATAATAATAATAATAATAATAATAATAATAATAATAATAATAAAAATAGCTATCCACTTGAAAGGCATAAAATTCAATTAGAGATGATGTGGAAGAAATTGGGAAGGAAATATTAGAGAAAGGAAAAGGAAGAAGGGTAGTGATATAATTATATTTTTACCTAAAAATATATAAAAGTCAGCAAATTTTAAATATAGAAATAAGGATTGTTGTGGGTAAAATGTTATACATCCATCAAAATTGTTTATGGTGATGAAATACTTGCACTGTAAGATCAAACATGGGTCATTGTTTAAAATGATTATAATAAATTCAAATTTCAAACATAAAAATGAAATTAATTTAAGCTTGATATAAAAGATGCAACTAGTTGTCAAAATGTTTTGAGAAGTAGATTTATGTCTAATCACTTTCTATTATATATTATAAATTTTATTCTAAAATTATGAGAAAAACAGAATAAAATTAACTTCATAAGAATAATATTCTATGAAACTATATTCCCAAACGTCAAAGTGTGTTCAAACATTCATCTCTATAACAAGCAAGTAGTAACACCAAGACACTATATTTTAAAAGTCAAAAAATTAATTGTTCATAAAAGTAATGGTTTTTTTTCATCTCTCTTGGGAAGACCTGGTCTTCTGTACAGTTCCTTTGGCAGTAGATACAAAGGAACAGACACAGGAAGTCACTTACTTTCTGCTAGTGGACATCTGTTGTTTTTTTTCTGTCTGGAAGTGCCTCCATGTTTTTGGAGCTTTTGTCCTGACTTTTCTGTGAAAACCGCCTGTGACATATTTAAAGGCCCTTCTGCTCTGAGAGGAGGGTAAGCACAAGATTCAGGTTGGTTAGTCATTTTCTGTCATTCTCGTCAACAACAACAACAACAAAAAAAAAAGAGATTAGTGGCAAAGGAGGAAAGTGTTTCTAGTTTTTAGGAAGTTTTGATTGGCATATATTATTTGTTTGTAATAAATTAGTCTCATGTAATATTTTTGTATATGCAAATAACGTATTTGAGCTCATGTACTCTCTTTACTCTTTCTTGTTCCCTGACCCCTTCACCTTACTGTTGGTTCCCATCCTATTCCTAAGTGGTCCTTCTGATTTCAGCTCCTCTTTTAAAAATGTAGATTCCACATGTGAAAGAAAACATGTTTAATGGCAGGACTTTGATTTATTTAATTTATAACAATGATCTCCAAGTTTGCTTATTTTCCTGAAGGAATTCGGTCTTCTGTTGATAAAGAATCATCATTCTGTATGCATTCCTCATTGGTTCACACATTCGTTCCTCGGTGGTCATTAATGCTGATTGCACAACTTGGCTACTTCCAATGGCCACAGAAACATGGGTGTGCAGGTATCCTTATCATAGTCTGAATGATTTCATCAGATGTATTCCATGGAATCATACACATAGATCATGTGGTAGATCAATATTTGGACTGAAGAACTTCCACACTGATTTCAGTAGAGGTGTCACTAGTTCATGTAATTACTAGGAGAGGACGAGATTGCCTTTGCTCTTAAAACATTCTCATTGCTTCCACATCTTAGTGTCCCCACAGTTGTCAAGGATGTGTTGATTCAGACAGCAATGTTGTCCCCTGATAAACTGCAGTTTCTTTGATTTTAGTTTTTGGTGTTCTTTTGGTAGAAATAATTCAGGAGTTTGGTTAATAGCAATGGCAGTCACTACTCAGTGCAGAAATACAGATATTGCACTAATATTTCCATCCTTACTCTGACAGTTTAACTCAGTTCCTGCACCTTGACTCCTTTTCAGATGACATTTTCAGACAGGCTGTTCTCCACAACCTCCCTTTGATATGTCAATATATCAGAGTTTCTCATAACACCTTGCTAATTTTGATATGTACTAGAGTAGTTCCCACAACTCAGGGGGAAAAAAAGGAGGTATTATGGCATGAAGACTTCTGTCCTTGCTGAGGTTGTGGTCATTGTTTCAGCACGTGGATATATGCTATCTACCTGGGACATGGTCCTTGTAGGTTTATCCAAATTTTCCATCACTAGATGGGTTTCTCCTTCAACCAGCCTTGATCTTGTGATTAACTGAAGGCTTTCCAAAATTAATTCATTTATATAAATTCAGGTCTGCATGAAAGCAGCTTTTTATATTATGTAGAAAGGATTTTTGGAGCTGTGTGTCAGGAGTCTGGGACTACTTTGTGTATTTTATAGTTTTCACATCACAATAGCATAAAATGCTATCATTCTCAATCTGAAAACTCCTAATTTATAGAAATTATCCAAGTGCTTATTGGTTATTCCTATCTTTCTAACAATTAATGTAGTTATTTATAGAGAATTAAAGAAAAATTATAATATCAACATTTCAATTAGGAAGAAAAATCATCAGAAGATGCAGTGTACTTTACAGAATCCTGGGTCACTGTAGGACCAAAGTCCCGGAGTGTCTGTAGACCCTCCGTCTCCTCTCCTATGCCTCACAGCTTCAAAGATATGTTTCTTTGAATTTTTTCTACATTTCTTAAATATATTAATTTAATAGACTATTATTTCATTAACAGTTTGCTAAAAGTGACATTTGATAATTAAGTTTCAACTTTTTTAAAAAAGTGACTAAGTATTTTATTCAATGAGTAATGATTTCCTATGGCTAATTATATAATTATGAGTCTGGATGTTATTTGATTTATATTGAAATATTTGTTTAGCATCTACTAAGTAGACCCTCTGACATGTGTAGCAGAGCCCAGTGATTCATTACTATGCTCTGTTACTGCCTTAATAATTCTAAATTATTTGTATGATTTTAAATAATAATAAAATACTATAAATGATAATATAATCCAAGAAACATATCTTCTTACATTTAACTATAGAGGTAAATTAAATGTGAGAACCAACTCCTGAAAATATTTGTGTATAAACATATGAATTTGAATCTAGGTCTACTCTGATGAGAAAGAGATTAAGTACCTTATTTCTGTGCTTAGAAGATTATCATAAATATCAGCTGTTTAATCTGTGTCATGTAAAATTAAGGCATGAAGTCATTAAAACTTCTTTCTACATTGCTCAGTTATGCTTAAGTGAATGATGGCCTAGTGAGATGCCAAATGTCAGATGCATTTCCTGAAGAAAGAAAAAATTAACTCACGCACAAATGGGGTATGGCTGTAATGTCAACATTAGGAAGGGCAAGAGAATCACAATAGTAGGCTAGCCTGGACTACCTAGTTAGATTGTGTCTGAAATAACAAGGGAAGGGATAGAAAGGGAAAAGAGGAGGAGTAAGAAGAGGGAGAAGGAGAAGGAAGAGGAGGAGGAGAGGAGGGAGAGGAGGGGAGGAGGAAGAGGAGAAAAACCAGCAACAAAGCTGCAACATCCCCCCCCTTTTTCTCCTGAGATACAAGTTGGAAGATAGTTTGGATGCTGCACCTGGGGTGAATGAGGCTAATAGAGTTTATAGTAATTAATCTGCAGCACAATTCTCTAGTGATCAAAGATGGAATAATATGCAAGTGTGGTTTTAATTTCCTTTTCCTAAATGAAGAACAAGCGAAACTATAAATCACATAACCAATTCTGCCATATATCTCCTTTGCTCCATTGCTTGCTGACAACGTGAAAGAGGTATTGTATTCCACACATGACTAGTTCATGCCGGGTTCATTGTAGCTTGCTTGTTCTGGTAATAAGTAAGCACAGGTCACAGGAACTCTGAAGTCACGGACAGTGCTTTTTCTGCTGACTCCCAAGATTGACAACAGCAGGTATGCCGGCATCCTAACAGTATTGGCTTGTCTCTGCACACTGCAGAGTGAGCCACGATGCATATAAGAAGCATCTCATGTTGATTTATGAGTTGCAGTGGGGGAAAAAAATCTTCAGTAATCTCTTGTCACAGGGAGATAGGATATCTTTAGTATAGGATCCCAGAATGTTTCCAGATACATCATCCCCATCACTGTCTTGGAAACTTTTTTATTAATTTGCAGGAGTTCCTGACAAAAACTTTATATCCACGAAATTTTAAGAAGCATACCAAACATTTTTAGTCTTACAGACTTACACACAATTTTTTTCTGTTTATCTTGACTCTATGCATGCGTGGTTTTTGCCCTAAGAATGGTTCTAGATGTAGTAGTATAATTGTCGATAAAATAGTTGAGGTGGCTAAATCTTTGTTTTCAAAATACTAGATTTGCTTATGCTGCATACTGATATGCTGACATATAAGTAATGTGTTCCAGTAAAACACGAAATAGGATGTTTATTCATTTTTCAGACTTACATTGGGTCAAAAGAAAACCATTGAAATATAATAAAATTTGTATTTTGGAGTCATATTGTAAACAAGGTGTGGCTCATCTAGAATTTCTGTTAATGTGTATTTGTGTAATAGTCCCTACAATCACAGCTTGTCACTTATCGTAGACAAAAACAAAACACAGAAGTACCTTTCCCACCCCCAAGAGCTCCCCAAAAACCTTCAGCAATTTCTGGGCTCGTATTTTCAATTTTACATGTTTGTTTGTTTATGTTATGATATTATTTTGTGATTTTTCTTGTTTACTGGTTTCCTTGGCTTTCCTTCTGGGGATATAGAACTCTCTCTCACTTACTCTCAAGGAAAATATCAGATCTTTTGGACATTATTTTATGATGATGATAGATGTCTGAAGGAATCCAAAAGCAAGAGTTAAATTGCATACATTAGTGTTTCTGGGTCTTTATTCCCTGTAATATAAAAATGTGAGAGCTTAAGTAATGGAAAACTACATTTCTTTATAGTTATAATAAACTGTCATGAGTGTTTTTTGCATTTTCTTATACTATAAGTAGGCTGAAAAAATTAAAGAGAAGTAAGCATAAGTATAGAATGGAAGATAAAATATGTATTGTCATAAAAATCAAGCCAGTTTACTTGCTGGCACAGAGACATTAAGAACATCAGCTACTTTTGTTACCCTTGAAATTCTCTTTTATATCTGGTAACATTTTATTTGCATTTTATGGATGAGTAAAGGATTCATAGAGAATCACATAGAATAATTTGATCATGGCCCCACAGCTTGTGTGGTTAAGAGACTTAAGGTGTCTGAAAAAATTGGCAGCATTATTTATTTTTAAAATCTAGAATATAACTGTAGTTTTTTTCATGGAACTGTTATTGTCCAGAACCTTTATAAATGTAGTAAATCCTTGTATTTTTCAGAAATATCTTAAAACTATGTGTTCAATGAATATAAACTTTATAGTTTATATTCTCCTTCAATGTACTTCCAGGGAATCTGTTCTCAATATCTTTTCTTCTTCAGAATTAAATAAGTTTCTCTTAATGACACAGCCACATGTTAGAGAAAAGTTACTTGTAAGGTTTGATGTATGGCATCTGATCCATTTTGTTCATGTGAAATGGCTTCTTTATATAGTATTTACTCACTGATACTAGATGTTAGCCATAAAGTACAGGATACCCATGATACACCCCACAGACCTAAAGAAGTTAAATAACAAGGAAGACCCAAGCAAGGATGCTTTAATCACACGTAGAAGGAAAAACAACATAGTTATGGAGGCTAAGGCGAGGGAGGAAACTGGCGGTGGTGTATGGGCAGGCAGGATCAGACGTGGGGAGAGATAGGAGAGAGGTCCACTTGGCCTGGAGAATGAACGGAAAGCTGCAATTTCCTGGAGTGGATGGGGTCACTCGTAAGTCTAGGGGCCTGGGATAGAGGAGGCTCCCAGGAGTCAATGTGGGTGACCTTAGCTGAAATGCCTAACAATGGGGACATAGAACCTGTAGAGGCCACTTCTGTAGCCAGGGAGGACCCCAGTGGAAGGTTAGCGACACCAACCCAGCGACTAAAACTTCAACCCCAAATTTGACCAATCTAAAAGTAATGCAGGGACGGAACAGAGACTGAAGGAAAGAACAACTAATAACCCACCCATCTCGAAACCCATCCATTGGACAAATACCAATCCCTGACTTTATCAATGATACTTTGTAACGCTTGCAGACAGGATCCTGACATAACTGTTCTGAGTGACTCTACCCAGCAGCGGACTGAAACAGAAGCAGATACCTACAGCCATATATTAAACGGAGGTCAGGGACATCTATTAAAAAGTTGGGGGAAGGATCCAAGGACCAGAAGTAAATGAAAACTTCACAGGAAGACCAACAAAGTCAACACAATCTGGACTCCTGGGAGCTCTCAAACTTTGAGTCACCAACCAAAGAACATCAAGGGCTGGAAAGAGGTCACTGGAAAATAGGTAGCAGACAGGTAAGTATTGATGACTGCCCTGTCTGGCCTCAGTGGGAGAAGATGCTCAAAATCTGGCAGACTTGATGTGCCAGGTTAGGAAGATGCAGGGGTACCACACTCACAGAGGAAAAGGGGAGAGGTTAGGGGGGAAAGGACTCGGAGAAGGTGAGGAGGAGCAGTATTTGGATGTAAACAAATTAATAATTTAATTAAAAATTTTCTCTACTGTAATTTCCTGAATACATTTACTTTCTATCCAAAATCACATAGTCAACTTTTTAAAGATTTTTTTGAGATTTCCTTTGCTATTGTAATTATCTTGGAATTTTACAATGATGTGAGATCGAGAAAGGAAATTTCTGTTAAACACCTAATTTCCTCAGAGGAGAGAGGAACTTGAAAGATGGTGCTAATTAACAGAATGTAAACATGTAAAGTTTTCTTTTTCTTTGTGGACAGCAATAGAGTGATGAAATTTCTGTATTAGATAGTGTATTCTAGCAACAAAATAATACAGTTGTAGAAGAATCAGAGATGAGTTAGGAAACCCATGTTGGAGGGCATGGCTGAATATCTAACAAGGACAGAACTGAAATGAAAAGCCTTGAGATGGGGCAAATACTGAATTTGAAATTACTAAAGAACATACTTTCTCTGGAATCAGTTTCATTTGGGGGAAAGGAGAAAATATTTTCAAAATGAATTTTACATTTCTCACCTTGGTCTATATACATTGAATAATGCAGGCATATTACTCAACCTGTTTTGAATCTCAGTATCTTACCATGTAAAGATACATCCATTATGAGCATCGGGCAGGAAGCAGAAGTACACATCACAGGAGGGGAAAGCAACAAATGCTAAGAGAAAATGTATTTTTTGCAAACTCATCAGAGTAAATAATGATGAAGCATAAATTGGTAAGGACTATAAAAAGACATCACAAAGTAGGGGACAAATGGGTCAGTATAAATAAAACCACAGGTGTGATAAAGTATCTACCTAAACCCTGTTCTATTTTGAACCTATAAAACCACAGGTGTGATAAAGTATCTACCTAAACCCTGTTCTATTTTGAACCTAAGGGATTATAGAGGTAATCATCAAAATCAATCTTCACTAACATTTGTTAGTTTGTTTACTAACGTTAACTAATATTTGGTTTTTGACTATAACATTTAAAGTTCCTCTTATAAAACATAAAATGTTGAGAAACTATAGTTATTAGAAAGCTACTCAATTCCATAATCCCTCAAATACTTTGTCTGGTTTGCTTTGTATCCATGGTAGCTACTATATTTTAAAAATTACATTTCTACATATTACTCCAAGGTATAGCCCCAAGTAGGAATCATTTGTTCACTGGCAGAATGGTAACCCACTTGTTTACCCATCACAAAGTGAATACTTTTGCCTATGAGTGGACTTTATGTTCTGTGGCACTAAAATTTCTTCAAACTATTCCAGGACATAGAGAAAAAGAAGCCACGTGAAGAATGTATTCAACACACATCAATCAGTTAAGTAAATGAAAACCAAATGAGTAATCACTGAGGGGTGTGATGAAATCATTATCTCCAGTGTACAGTATCCTGACATTTGAATATCAGTGAAGTCTGTACTTAGATACATCCTCATACAATACATTGTTGATGTCATAGTGAGGCTGGAGATGGAGGCCTCAGCCATTTAGGTTGGATCACGTATGTTTAAGAGAGTCAGAGGTTGGGGGAATTGGTACATGGTTTAATCTCAGCACTGGGGATGCAGAAGCAAAAGGTTTTGTCAGTTATAGGCTACCCTAGTCAACACTGTCAGTTCCATGACAGTCAAGATTTAAATAGAGATACCTTGTCTCAAGAATGAGGGGAAGTAGATGCAGAAGCAGAATAAGGGGAAACAGAAGCAGAAACGGAAGCGGAGGAGGAGGAAGAAGAAAAGAAGAAGAAAGAAAGAAGAAAGAAAAAAGAAAGAAGAAGAAGAAGAAGAAGAAGAAGAAGAAGAAGAAGAAGAAGGAGGAGGAGGAGGAGGAGGAGGAGGAGGAGGAGGAGGAGAAGGAGAAGGAGAAGGAGAAAGAGAAAGAGAAAAGGAGGAGAAGGAGAAGGAGAAGGAGAAAAGGAGAAGGAGGAGAAGGAGAAGGAGAAGAAGAAGAAGAAGAAACAAGAGCAGGAAAAAGATGAACAAGATCAAGAGAATAACAGGTAGAATAAGAACAGGAAAAATAAGAACAAACAAAATTCAGGATTCCTATTTGCTTTGTTTTTCACTTGAAGACAGGATGTCACATATTTTTATAATAGCTAAAATGGAGATAGATTAAGGCTAGACCCCCCCAAAGTAGGGGAATGTCGGGGGGGCAGGAAGGGGGAAAATGGGGAAGGGAACAACCTTACAGAAGATGGGGAGGGGGATGGGATAGGGGGTTATCTCCGGGAAACTGGGAAAGGGAATAACATTTTAAATGTAAATTAAAAATATTCAATAAAAGAAAGACAAAGATATCCCACCCTACACATTTTGGATGTCAAATGACCTGTGGTGTGTGTGTGTATGTGTGTATGTGTGTGCACTCACACGTGCAACACATGTTGGTGTTGGTGCAAGCCTGAGCATTTGTATAGATTTTAGTTTTACAAATAGCTATAGTAATTCATAAATTTGTAATGAAGCTATAAAATATAAAAATATATATAGTTGATAACCTATACTTTGTTAATCATTACATATCCACATCAGAACATAAAACTTGACAATAAGGGGCTGGGGATTTAGCTCAGTGGTAGAGCGCTTACCTAGGAAGCACAAGGCCCTGGGTTCGGTCCCCAGCTCCGAAAAAAAGAACCAAAAAAAAAAAAAAAAAACTTGACAATAAAAAGCATGTAACAAAGAATTTCGAAAGAAAAAAATGAAAATAGTATGCCCTGTCTTATTTGCATTTATATTTTATGATTTTTAAATTTTTTTCATAAATTAAAATAATGTTACTTAATTCAAAAGCTTATTTAATATTCTTATATATTCATAAATTAAAATGTTACTTAATTCAAAAGCTTATTTAATATTCTTATAATTTTCACTGCATACATTGCAAAATTAACTAGAAGAATGAAGTGAGAGCAAAAACTATTTGCAAGTTACAAAAAATTCTAATACGTACATTCAAATGCTTGTAAAATATTAGAGTAGTTATATCCTTGTCTTGGACAGTATTCTCTTGCTATGAAGGGACACCTCGGCACTAGCAACCATAGGAAAGCATTTAATTGGTACTTGGCTTGTGTTTCAGAAGTTTAGTCCATTGTCTTTTGTGTGGGAAGCATGAGAGCTTACAGGCAGATATGGTATCTAAGATTTTTACATTTGAACTACAAGCAGCAGTAAGAAAGAGACAATGGGACTTTGGGAAATCCCAAAGCCCACCCTCAGCGATATACTTCCTCCAACAAAGCCACAGATCCTGCAACAAGGCTATGCATCCTAATCTCTTTGTGTCACTGATAACCAGGCATTCAAATATGTGAGCCTTTCTTATTCACTCCACCAAAATCATCAAGATCTGAATAGTTGCCACAGGATAACAAACTATTCAGATCATCATTTGTGTTAATGGATTCATCCTTGACTGAAGAATACACTAAGTACCAGCCAGTATTTAAGATCTGCAGATATAATAATTACTCAATAAAATAAAATGTGAAATAAAATAAACAGGAGTCTCAGATGTCATGGACTTATATTTTTGTAGGAGTGAGGAATATTGAAAAAATTAAGCACTTTAGTTCATAAAGCGATTTCTATAGTTTATTGCAAAGTGTACTCAGAAGTATAAAAGCCTTTGATCCCCAAACTCTGACAGTTTTCAGAGGTAGAGCCTACTGAAGAAAGGCAAGTCATTGGTCATTTGCCTTAGAAAAAAGTAATAAATCAACCTTTTGTTGTTGTTGTTGTTGTTTTTTGTTTGTTTGTTTTGTTTGTTTGTTTTGCTTTCTCTTTTGGCTTTCTTGTCTCCTGAAGTGAATAGATTTGCTTCTGCACCTTTCAGCCTGCCACACTCACTGCCCTTCCATGTGAACCAACTGACCAGGTACTACAGCATCAAACTGTGAACCAGAGTAAAACTTTCCTCCTTTTATGTGGTTCATTTCTAGGATTAGTCACACCAACAGAAAGCTAAAACAATTATTTCTGAACATACAAAATGCTGACCAGAGAATTAAGCAGAACTGGGGACATTGGCATGTTTAATGAGCAAGGGTGAATCAGGGAAGGGGGTGGAGATCCGAAAGCCATAAGTATAATATAAGGATGTCACCAGCAATGCCTCTGATGTCTCAAATTTGGGATTCTCATGTTTCTTCATCATTGTTTTGGTTACTCTCAGCAAACAGAGATATTACCATTTCTTGGCTTGAGTGAAGACATGATGTTTAGGGATAGTATTACCTAAAGTGTGAAATTAAAGGTAGTATGGAGAGAAAGGGAAAGAAGATAAAGACCAGAATGCTGATGGATTCTGGGAGCAAAGGGAGCAAACCCAGAAACCATCTATTTCTGTGAATCTTTTAGGAAGTCTTGTAGGACTATGAACTCTTCTGCTGTTTGTTTGAGATAGATGTTTTGATCATATATAATTTATCTCCCTTCTACAGTAGGTGAAATACTGTTCAACTAAAATATCTTACTATATTGAGCACAGATATTATATGACACTTGTTGCTTGGACAGAAATGAGACGGAGACTCAGAAAACAACTTTAATGTTTATGAATGTGCATTCAGAGAGATACTTGCAGAAATGAGTGTCCAGTGAGATTCCATTGTGACACTGTTAGCATCCTTCTCTTGTGGCGAAACCAAAGCAAGTGAAAACAAAGGAAATGAGGAGGAATATAATGGTTTGCTGGCCTTCAATTTTCTCTCAGAATCACTTCAAAGAAAGCTAGCTATACTTTGTGGCAAGAAGAAATAGGTGTTTTGAAAATTCATTGTGATCTATAAAGGGTTCAGATGCCTTGGAAAATATTGTGTGCCTTTTTATTCTGGTAGAAATGAAGACCTGCAGCTGGCAGAAGTATGACTTTGCATAAAAACTGTTAAATTTTATCTAGAAATCCTTTTATAAATTATTTAACCCCGCTGACATTGCATGCATTGAATTAACTGATACAATAAAACAGAATGCTTTATAAATAATCTATCAGAATAGCAGCAGTATTGGAGACAGTAGTGTAGGTTATGAAAAGTATTATTGTTTGGAAATCAGTAATTCTTAAATCAAAAGTGCTCGCTGTGGGTTCTAGAAATCACTCTTCACTTTGTCTTTTAGTTTCATGTTAATGATTCATGATCCTAAGGGAGACAGTATTCAAAAATCTTAGCCTAATATTCAGTCATAAAGACTTCGTAGTTGTGATTTCCTTGGATAATTAGCAATTTAATACATGGTGGAATACATATGGTATAGACCAGCTACTATATATAGATTATGAGCAGAACATGTTGAGTATGTAGAGACAGCTTGTGAGGGAAAGAGAGAAAAGGCTAACTTGTGACACCTAGTAGAAATCTGAACATAACCATATGTGCGTGTGTTCTGTGTCCCCAAGGAGGAAATGTGCTTCTGTGTCTCACACAGCACAATGATGCATCTTTTTCAGCATTAACCGAACGTCAGCTTCATTCATGTACTACATGATGTGAGCTGTTCATCATTATCCCCCATTATTTGCTGTCGTGCACAATTTAACTTCATCTGTCTGATAGCTGAAAAAGCTGTGTTTTGATGTTGTTCATTGTTGTTTGGGTTAAGCAGGCTTAACGGTGTTGAATCCTTAATGACTCATCTTTATTATGTGAGAAATTACACAATGAACTCCTACTGTCTTTGATTGAACCTGAGATTTTTGTCTCTGTTATTTATTTGTTAACCATGTGGTTTAAGAACCCATTTTAAAAAGAGAACAGTAAAGAAATAGTTTTGCAATTTTGTTAGTTAAGTAAAATTAAGCAAAAATTTCCAGGTACCTATCATGAGCCCTGGTATCCCATATTGTGATTTTAGTAACAATGCCTAACTGATACATGGTAACTGACACACGTTAGAAACCAGTAAATAATTCTCATGAAAAGGTATTATATAAAGTATATTATGAAAGCTAACCTAACATGACATTGAATAACTCCACATTTTTAAAAAAATAATTAAGAGACTAGTTATGATAGATGGAAAGATACAAAGTGGTGTATGCATGGTACAGTTAAAATGGTAGTTGTTTGGTATCTGTATATGGGATGGATCCGCCAGGTAGGGCAGTCTCTGGATGGCCTTTCCTTCAGCCTCTACTCCATATTTTGTCTCCATATTTCCTCCTGTCAGTATTTTTGTTCCTACTTCTAAGAAGGTCTGAAGCATCCACACATTGGTCTTTTTTCTTCTTGAGCTTCATGTGGTTTGTGAAGAAGTTCATGCTGACAGAACCCTGACATAGCTGTCTCCTGAGAGGCTCTGCCAGAGCCTGACAAATACAGAGGTGGATGCTCACAGTCAACTATCGAACTGAGAACAGGGTTCCCAATGGAGGAGTTAGAGAAAGAACTGAAGTAGTCAAAGGGGTTTGCAACCCCATAGGAAGAACATACTATCAACCACCAAGACCCCCAGGGACTAAACCACCATCCCAAGAGTACAAAGGGATGGACCTATGGCTCCAGCTGCATATGTAGCAGAGGAGGGCCTCATTGGGCATCAATGGTAAAAGAGGCCCCTGGTTATGGCAAAGTTTAATGCCACAGTGTAGGGGAAAGTCAGGGCAGGAGGTGGGAGGGAGTGGATGGGTGGTTGAGGGAGAACCCTCACAGAAGCAGAGCGAGAGGGATATGGGGTTTCTGGAGTGGGAAACTGGGAAAGGGGATAACATTTAAAATATAAATAAAACGATCCAATAAAAAACAGTAGTTGTTAAGTTCTTAATGGGTCATACAAAATACTTAACAGTGAAATGAAATACTATAAAAGAACATCATTGTGTAATTAGGAAGAATGCTATTATCCTCATTTGCAATACAGATACATGAAATTATTTTCTTCAATGAAAGTGTCATGGCTAAGTCTTTCCCATATTATCCAAAAAAGAAATCATTATCTATGCATGGGAAATTTAAGTCAGATGGTTTGTAATAATTTTTATATTATCATCTCCTCCAAATTGAAGCATCTTCTCCTAGAAACTTGATTTTCATAAGACTCAGAAGCTAATGAAACTTAATGGGTTTGGGAAGTTCCCACAAGACTTCCGTGACAACCTTTACCCTCACCACATATCCCCAAAAGTAATAGCCTAGAAAGAAGGCCATCAGAGAGAACTCTTAAAAATTGTGATAAAGAGGAACACTCCTCCATTGAATCAGTCTGGAGGTTCCTCAGAAAATTGGACATTGAACTACCTGAGGACCCAGCTATACCTCTCTTGGGCATATACCCAAAAGATGCCCCAACATATAAAAAAGACACGTGCTCCACTATGTTCATAGCAGCCTTATTTATAATAGCCAGAAGCTGGAAAGAGCCCAGATGCCCTTCAACAGAGGAATGGATACAGAAAATGTGGTACATCTACACAATGGAATATTACTCAGCTATCAAAAACAATGAGTTTATGAAATTCATAGGCAAATGGTTGGAACTGGAAAATATCATCCTGAGTGAGGTAACCCAATCACAGAAAAACACACATGGTATGCATTCATTGATAAGTGGCTATTAGCCCAAATGCTTGAATTACCTTAGATGCACAGAGCACATGAAACTCAAGAAGGATGATCAAAATGTGAATGCTTCACTCCTTCTTTAAAAGGGGAACAAAAATACCCTTGGCTGGGAATAGGGAGGCAAAGATTAAAACAGAGGCAGAAGGAACGCCCATTCAGAGCCTGCCCCACATGTGGCCCATACATATACAGCCACCCAATTAGACAAGATGGATGAAGCAAAGAAGTGCAGGCCGACAGGAACCGGATGTAGATCTCTCCTGAGAGAAACAGCCAGAATACAGCAAATACATAGGCGAATGCCAGCAGCAAACCACTGAACTGAGAACGGGACTCCCGTTGAAGGAATCAGAGAAAGGACTGGAAGAGCTTGAAGGGGCTCGAGACCCCATATGAACAATAATGCCAACCAACCAGAACTTCCACGGACTAAGTCACTACCCAAAGACTATACATGGACTGATCCTGGGCTCCAATCTCATAGTTAGCAATGAATAGCCTAGTAAGAGCACCAGTGGAAGGGAAAAACCCTTGGTCCTGCTAAGACTGAACCCCCAATGAACGTGATTTTTGGGGGAAGGGCGGTAATGGGGGGGAGGATGGAGAGGGGAACACCCATATAAAAGGGGAGGGGGAGGGATTAGGGGGATGTTGGCCTGGAATCTGGGAAAGGGAATAACAATCGAAATGTAAATAAGAAATACTCAAGTTAATAAAGATGGGGAAAAAAAGAATGAGCAGAGAATGAGGAAGAGAAATAAAACAAAAACAAAAACAAAAAAATCTGAAAAAAATTTGTGATAAGGATGCTGACATAGAGCTCTCCACAACTGAAGGTTTCTGAAGGGTCTTTGCATGGGGAAGGACCCAATTTTCTTTAGGGGACTGGCTACCAGGAGTTTGACTGTATTTCATGGAATATATAGGCAACACAAATTGGATTTGATGGTTTTTCTTTTTTATTTTTCTGGATGTGTCACAAGGGTGAGAGGGAGGACCTGACAGGGCTAGGAACCAAGTGTGCTCAGGGTTCATCATGTGGAACTCCCAAATACTCAAGAAAAATAATATGAGAAAAGATTTAAAAGACAATTGTTCAAGGTTCCACAAGAGTTGCAGAAATTAAAACTACTGTCTGTTGATATTAAGATTAGTGCAGGGAGCCTTATGGCTGCAACATTCATGAACCCATCTTGGGATGGAATTTTGAGTGGAACAGCAGCCTTGAATCACTAATGTGCCTGTAACTATAGTAAGTGTAATTCTTCACCTGGTTTTATTTGGGCAGTATAATTTATTTACTGTGAGACTTTTAAAAAAGTATTTCCTGAAGAAAAAATCAGACGAGAAGAAAAATCTGACCAATGACTGACTAAGCCAAAGGTAGGTTAGAGATGAGTGGCTACAATAGGACGGATCAGACGTGACACATGGGCAGTCGTGTCATGGATGTTTTTCCCCATGTGGTTTTGGGTTGTGTGCGTCCATGGTGTAATAGAAATTACATGTTTCTTGTAATGGAAGATGAGAGATGAATTCAAAGACAAGCCTTCTAATACCTTAACATTTGGGCAAATCCCAGGGTTGTTTCCTTTGTCTACAATGGATGGAGTAGCATGCCTCCCTGATAAGTATGATCTGCCTCTGGAATATAGGGTTGTCCAAAATGCCTGATGGAATAGAAACTATATTTGAAATTCACAAAAATAGGACATAAGGCATTAAAGCATAACCAAGTTAGCGTGCTTATTGCTGAAACAATAAGAAATGCAACTGAGGCTCAAAATGCCAAGAACTTAGCAACTTAGACTTACGTGGATATGGCTAAAGGGAGCTCTTAGCCACTGATGATTGCAGTCTAAACTGATAAATTCCTTGTGAATTATTCTAGAAAATTGCTTGCTGCATATTTGAAAGAGCAAAACAAAATGTTTTGAGTTGCTAAGAGGCATGAAAAAAATCTTCTTCCTGTATTGACAAAACTCAGTAAATTGGTTTATGTACTGATGGGTTAGTTCTTTTTAGTCTCGTGGTTTAATATAGCTTATATCACTTCCAGATACTACAAGCAGACATACTAATGCTCAAATATTTAAGGTAAACCTCTTTTCTACTGCCTCAGTATTTTGATGAGTAAATATTTTCTTGAGTGTGTATAATAGCTGTTTCCCCTTTCTCAGTACAAAACTTAAAAACAAGAGGTTAGGAATGTGGCTTAGTGGGTGGAAGGCTTACCTGTTATATAAGATATTCTGGGTCATTTCCCCAACATTACATAAAACTGAACATGATATTATATATTTGTAATCTCAACCTCAGGATGTGGAGGCAGGAGGATCAGACATTTAAGGATAACCTTGGTTTAGATATCATTTTCAAAGTAAACATGAAATGTATAAAACCTTCTCTCAAAAAATAAAAAAGAATGTTTTAATTAAAATTTCATTTGAAGTGGAGTAGATTTTGAGAATTCAGTGAACATTATCAGTAGGAAGTCTATTTTTCTTTTTCTTTTTTCTTTTTTTCTTTTTATTAACTTGAGTATTTCTTATATACATTTCGAGTGTTATTCCCTTTCCCGGTTTCCGGGCAAACATCCCCCTCCCCACTCCCCTTCCTTATGGGTGTTCCCCTCCCAACCCTCCCCCATTGCCGCCCTCCCCCCAACAGTCTAGTTCACTGGGGGTTCAGTCCTAAGGCAGGACCCAGGGCTTCCCCTTCCACTGGTGCTCTTACTAGGATATTCATTGCTACCTATGAGGTCAGAGTCCAGGGTCAGTCCATGTATAGTCTTTAGGTAGTGGCTTAGTCCCTGGAAGCTCTGGTTGCTTGGCATTGTTGTACATATGGGGTCTCAAGCCCCTTCAAGCTCTTCCAATTCTTTCTCTGATTCCTTCAACGGGGGGTCCTATTCTCAGTTCAGTGGTTTGCTGCTGGCATTCGCCTATGTATTTGCTGTATTCTGGCTGTGTCTCTCAGGAGCGATCTACATCCGGCTCCTGTAGGTCTGCACTTCTTTGCTTCATCCATCTTGTCTAATTGGGTGGCTGTATATGTATGGGCCACATGTGGGGCAGGCTCTGAATGGGTGTTCCTTCAGTCTCTGTTTTAATATTTGCCTCTCTCTTCCCTGCCAAGGGTATTCTTGTTCCCCTTTTAAGAAGGAGTGAAGCGGGGTTGGGGATTTAGCTCAGTGGTAGAGCGCTTGCCTAGGAAGCACAAGGCCCTGGGTTCGGTCCCCAGCTCCAAAAAAAAAAAAAAAAAAGAAGTTCCCCAGTACTCACACTCAAATAATTAAAAAGCTAATAATATAGAATGTTGTCAGTGAGATATACTGCAAACAGGCCTGAAGTTTAACAAAATATCCTTTTAAATAAAACAGTTACTCTTATCCAGTTGAGAAATATCTTTATCTTAAAGATACAAATATCAAATTTAATCTTCCAAGAATTAACAATGAATTATATCAAATAAACCTTTTACTTTCAAAAGCTTTTCTTAGAGTTGTCAATTGAATATTTATAAATTCTCCGAGTCAACTGTACATGTGTTTGACTTGTACATGTATCATGCAGCAGTATTCTGTTCCATGAAATTGCATTTGACCAGAGATGAAATATGGGCTTGGAATTTATCCCTTAAGAAATAGGACATTATTTCAGGTTGAAAAATCTATTCAGTAAGTTCCCACAGTGACTGGGAAGCACAAACTTGAGGGCCAACCTTTCTTCTTATAGCTTCTTCCTCTTTAATAAAACTTTAATATAACAAAACAAGTGTATCACAACATGGTCCATAGGAAATCATAACATCAGCAAAATATTATTATCTTAAACAACAGCTTTGATAAATATGTGTTTCTAAGACAAATCTGGCATTTTATGAGGAAAAGAAACCTGTGTGTTAAACAAGAGTACTTCCCTTTAGATCTTAACATATTGGCCTATTTTACCAGATGTTTTCATTTTAGTGTTATTTTGTTCCACACAAATGACAATATTCTTCAACTCTAAAGAGTGGGTATTTATGGAAAAATAAGTTGTGAAACATTATATTTGGCATTTCCAATCAATGCCAAGACTTGGTGATGTAGTGGAAAAATAACATATTATTATCGTGCTCATTCCCTGAGACAAGTGTAGAATTTTCCTTTTATGGTCGAAATTTCTCCATTTCTAATTTTATCTCTTTTACTTTGTTTTATGCATTGTGTTATGTGCTATATAAACCGCCCAAAAGAGCAAAGGATTTAATAGTCCTCTTATGTTTAAAGTTGTGTAGGGAAAAAAAAATCAAGTCATAAGACCAAAAAAAAAAAAATGGAAGTAATAGTGAGATATCTGAAATGACTTTACCCATTGGCCACCTCTGTTTCTTGTAGTGACATGTGTTTAGGGACTGTGACATATATAAGGGTCATAAATTAATATTGAAAACTTATTGCATCTCAAGATATGGAATGATATTCAACATCCCAAAATAAATGCTAGTTGGGAGTTATTCAATGGCATGACCACTAAAATAACCAGGTTACAAGAAAAGAAAGGAACACAATATTGGTTTTATGGGGTTACAATGCAGTGTACAAGCATAAATCTTCCTTTAAAGTCTCATTATCTCATACCGAGAAAGTAAAAAATGATGCTAATTATACATTTTACATATGGCCCAAAGTATGTCTGACATTTAAAAACTAATGGATAGGCAATTTCTTTTCTTTTTCTTTTCATTGAAAATAGTTTTGTCCCATATAATACATTCTGATTAGTTTCGTCTTGACTCCTCCCAGTTTCTTTCCACCTCTCCTTCAATTCAGATCCAAGCCTTTTCTGACTTTCAATAGAAAACTAGATTCACAGAAATACTAATAAAAAATAAAAAATAAAACAAAACTAAACACAGACTAGAGAGAAGGCTCAATGGTTACGAGCACTGATTGCTCTTCCAGAGGACCTGGGTTTAAGTCCCAGTACCAGATAGCAGTTCAAAAATATCTTTAACTCCAGTTCCAAGGGACCTGACACCTTCACAGACAAACATGAAGACAAAACACAAATGCACATAAAATTAATAAATTATTTATAAAATAAACAAACAAGCAAAGCAGAATAGGATAAAACAAACACATAAAAGAGCCCAAGAAAAGGCACAATAAATGTATATAGATCCAGAGGCCCAAAAATTCGCACACTCAGGAATCCTGAAAACCATAAAATGCAAAGCCATAATATATATGAAAACATGTAGGCCTAAATAAATAAGTAATTGAATAAATAACTAAACAAACAAATAAAATTAAAATAAGATTGAAAATAAAATGTCCAGACATAACAATATGAGAGAAAGAAGCTGCGAAAATGTCTTTTAATTTAATGCATTTTCTGTTGGCCATGGACTGCTGAGTATGCATCTCACCCCCCCTTTTTTTATCTTTATTAAATTGGGTATTTCTTATTTACGTTGCAAATGTTATTTACTTTCCCGGGGTTTCCATGCAAATATCCACCTAACCCCTCCACCTCCTCTTCTCAATGGGTGGTCCCCTCCCCATCCTCCCCCCAATTACCACCCTCCCCTCAAGAATCCCGTTCACTGGGGGTCAGGACCAAGGGTTTCCCCTTCCACTGGTGCCCTTACTAGGCTATTCATTGCTACCTATGCAGTTGGAGCACAGGGCCAGTCCATGTATAGTCTTTGGGTAGTGGCTTAGTCCCTGGAAGCTCTGGTTGGTTGACATTGTTGTTCTTATGGGGTCTCAAGCCCTTTCAGTTCTTCCAGTTCTTTCTCTGATTCCTTCAACGGGGTCCCATTCTCAGTTCAGTGGTTTGCTGCTGGCATTCGCCTATGTATTTGCTGAATTCTGGGTGTGTCTCTCAGGAGAGATCCACATCCAGTTCCTGTCAGCCTGCAATTCTTTGCTTCATCCATCTTATCTAGTTTGGTGGCTGTATATGTATGGGCCACATGTGGAGCAGGCTCTGAATGGGCGTTCCTTCAGTCTCTGCTCTAAACTTTGCCTCCCTATTCCCTGCCAAGGGTATTCTTGTTCCCCTTTTAAAGAAGGAGTGAAGCATTCACATTTTGGTCATCCTTCTTGAGTTTCATGTGTTCTGTGCATCTAGGGTAATTCGAGCATTTGAGCTAATATGCATGTATCAATGAGTGCATACCATGTGTGTTTTTCTGTGATTGGGTTACCTCACTCAGGATGATATTTTCCAGTTCCCTCCATTTGCCTATGAATTTCATAAAGTCATTGTCTTTGATAGCTGAGTAGTATTCCATTGTGTAAATATACCACCTTTTCTGTATCCATTCCTCTGTTGAAGGGCATGTGGGTTCTTTCCAGCTTCTGGCTATTATAAAAAAGGCTGCTATGAACATAGAGGATCATGTGTCTTTCTTATATGTTGGAGCATCTTTTGGGTATATACCCAAGAGAGGTATAGCTAGGTCCTGATGTAGTGCAATGTCCAATTTTCTGAGGACCCTCCAGGCTGATTTCCAGAATGGTTGTACTAGTCTGCAATCCCACCAATAATGGAGGAGTGTTCCTCTTTCTCTACATCCTCGCCAGCATTTGCTGTCACCTGAGTTTTTGATCTTAGCCATTCTGACTGGTATGAGGTGGAATCTCAGGGTTGTTTTGATTTGCATTTCCCTTATGACTAAAGATGTTGAACATTCCTTTAGGTGCTTCTCAGCCATTCGGCATTCCTCAGCTGTGAATTCTTCTATTAGTTTGAGTGTATCTGGTTTGATGTGGAGGTCCTTGATCCACTTGGACATAAGCTTTCTACAGGGTGTTAAGAATGGATCGATCTGCATTCTTCTACATTCTGACCTCTAGTTGAACCAGCACCATTTGCTGAGTAGGCTATCTTTTTTCCATTGGATGGTTTTGGCTCTTTTGTCAAAAATCAAGTGACCTTAGGTGTGTGTGTTCATTTCTGGGTCTTCTATTCCATTCCACTAGTCTATCTGCCTGTCTCTGTACCAATACCATACAGTTTTTATCACTATTGCTCTGTAATACTGCTTGAATTCAGGAATAGTGATTCCCCCTGAAGTCCTTTTATTGTTGAGGGTAGTTTTAGCTATCCTGGGTTTTTTGTTATTCCAGATGAATTTGCAAATTGTTCTGTCTAACTCTATGAAGAATTGGATTGGAATTTTAATGGGGATTGCATTGAATCTATACATTGCTTTTGGTAAAATGTCCATTTTTACTATATTAATCCTGCCAATCCATGAGCATGGGAGATCTTTCCATCTTCTGAGATCTTCAATTTCTTTCTTCAGAGGTTTGAAGTTCTTCTCATACAGATCTTTCACTTACTTGGTTAAGTCACACCGAGGTATTTTATATTATTTGGACTATTATGAAGGGAGTCGTTTCCCTAATTTCTTTCTCAGCTTGTTTCTCTTTTGTTTAGAGGAAGGCTACTGATTTATTTGAGATAATTTTATACCCAGCCACTTTGCTGAAGGTGTTTATCAGCTTTAGTAGTTCTCTGGTGGAACTTTTGGGATCACTTAAATATACTATCATATCATCTGCAAATAGTGATAATTTGACTTCTTCCTTTCCAATCTGTATCCCTTTGATCAGTTTTTGTTGTCTGCTTGCTCTGGCTAGGACTTCAAGAACTATATTGAATAAGTAGGGAGAGAGTGGGCAGCCTTGTTTAGTCCCTGATTTAGCAGGATTGCTTCAAGTTTCTCTCCATTTAGTTTAATGTTAATAACTGGTTTGCTCTTTATGGCTTTTACTATGTTTAGGTATGGATCTTGAATTCCTGTTCTTTCCAGGACTTTTATCATGAAGGGGTGTTGAATTTTGTCAAATGCTTTCTCAGCATCTAATGAAATGATCATGTGGTTTTGTTCTTTCAGTTTACATAATGAATTACGTTGGTGGTTTTCCGTATATTAAACCATCCCTGCATGCCTAGGATGAAGCTTACTTGATCATGATGGATGATTGTTTTGATGTGTTCTTGGATTCGGTTCACAAGTATTTTATTGATTATTCTTGCTTCGATATTCATAATGGAAAGTGGTCTGAAGTTCTCTTTCTTGGGTCTTTGCATGGTTTAGGTATAAGAGTAATTGTGGCTTCATAGAAAGAATTTGGTAGTGCTCTGTCTGTTTCAATTTTGTGGAATAGTTTGAATAGTATTGGTATGAGGTATTCTATGAAGATCTGATAGAATTCTGCACTGAACCCATTTGGACCTGGGCACTTTTTGGTTGGGAGACTTTTAGTGACTGCTTCTATTTTTTAGGAGTTTTGGGGTTGTTTAAATGGTTTATCTGTTCCTGATTTAATTTCGGTACCTGGTATCTGTCTAGGAAATTGTCCATTTCCTGCAGATTTTCAAGTTTTGTTGAATATAGGCTTTTGTAATAGGGTCTGATAATTTGTTTGAATTTCCTCTTATTCTTTTGTTATGTCTCCCTTTTCATTTCTGATTTTGTTCATTTGGATACACACGCTGTGTCCTCTGGTTAGTCTAGCTAAGGGCTTATCTATCTTGTTGATTTTCTCAAAGAACCAGCTTTTGGTTTTGTTGATTCTTTCTATGGTCCTTTTTGTTTCTTCTTGGTTGATTTCAGCTCTGAGTTCGATTATTTCCTGCCTTCTGCTCCTCCTGAGTGTATTTGCTTCTTTTTGTTCCAGAGCTTTTAGGTGTGCTGCCAAGCTGGTGACATAGGCTCTCTCCTGTTACTTTCTGCAGGCACTCAGAGCTATGAGTTTTCCTCTTAGTACAGCTTTCATTGTGTCCCATAAGTTTGGGTATGTTGTACCTTCATTTTCATTAAATTCTAAGAAGTCTTTAATTTCTTTCTTTATTTCTTCCTTGACCAAGTTATCATTGAATAGAGCATTGTTCACCTTCCATGTATATGTGGGTATTCTCCCCTTATTGTTATTGAAGACCACCTTTAGCCCGTGGTGGTCTGATAGGATCCATGGGATTATTTCTATCTTTCTGTATCTGTTGAGGCCTGTTTTGTGCCCAATTATGTGGTCAGTTTTGGAAAAAGTACTATGAGGTGGTGGGAAGAAGGTAAATCCTTTTGTTTTAATATAGAATGTTCTATAAATATCTGTTAAGTCCATTTGGTTCATGACTTCTCTTAGTTTGTCTATGTCTCTGCTTAATCTCTGTTTCCATGATCTGTCCACTGGTGAGAGTTGGGTGTTGAAAACTCCTACTATTATTGTGTGAGGTGCAATGTGTGCTTTGAGCTTTAGTAAGATTTCTTTTCTGTATATAAGTGTCCTTTTATTTGGAGCATAGATATTTAGAATTGAGAGCTCATCTTGGTGGATTTTTTTTCTTTGATGAATATGAAGTGTCCTTCCTTATCTTTTTTTGAGGACTTTTGGCTAAAAATCGATTTTATTCGATATTAGAATGGCTACTCCAGCTTGCTTCTTCAGACCATTTGCTTGGAAAGTTGTTTTCCAGCGTTTTACTCTGAGGTAATGTCTGTCCTTGTGAGTGAGGTGTGTTTCCTGTATGCATAAAAATGCTG
The DNA here is from genome assembly GCF_021556685.1 of Rattus norvegicus. Taxonomy (NCBI): domain Eukaryota; kingdom Metazoa; phylum Chordata; class Mammalia; order Rodentia; family Muridae; genus Rattus; species Rattus norvegicus. Next base: position 68,620,381 of record NC_141547.1, on the reverse strand, counting down.
GATCTGCCTTACATATCCAGTCTCTTAGTCTATCTCTTTTTACTGAAGTAATTGATTCCATTGATTTTGAATTATTAAGAAATAGTGTTTGTTGTTTCTGTTATTTTTGTTTTTAGAGGTGGAATTATGTTTGGGTGTTTCTCTTCTTTTGAGTTTGTGGCAAGAATATTAATTTCTTGCCTTTTCTAGGGTGAAGTTTCCCTTCTTGTGTTGGAGTTTTCCATCTACTATCTTTTGTAGGGTTAGATTTGTGGAAAGATATTGTGTAAGTTTGGTTTTGTCATGGACTATATTGGTTTCTCCATTGATGTTAATTGAAAATTTTGCTGGGTATAATAACCTGGGTTGGCATTTGTGTTCTCTTAGGGTTTGTATGACATCTTTCCAGGATCTTCTGGCTTTCATAGTCTCTGGTGAGAAGTCTGGTGTAATTCTGATAGATCTGCCTTTATATGTTACTTGATCTTTTTCCCTTACTGCTTTTAATATTTTTTATTTTGTTTTGTACATTTGGTGTTTTAACTACTATGTGATGGAAGGAGTTTATTTTCTGGTCCAATCTATTTGGAGTTCTGTAGGCTTCTTGTATGTTTATGGGCATCTTTTTCTTTAGGTTAGGGAAGTTTTCTTCTATGATTTTGTCGAAGATATTTACTGGTCCTTTGAGTTGGGAGTCTTCACTCTCTTCTATACCTATTATCCTTAGGTTTGATCTTCTCATTGTGTCCTGTATTTCCTGTATGTTTTGGGCCAGTAGCTTTTTCCATTTTCCATTACCTTTGACAGTTGTGTCGATGATTTCTATGGAATCTTGTGTTCCTGAGATTCTCTCTTCTATCTCTTGCATTCTGTTGGTGATGCTTGTATCTATGGCTCCTTGTCTCTTCCTTTGGTTTTCTATACCCAGGGTTGTCTCCCTTTGTGCTTTCTTTATTGTTTCTATTTCCATTTTCTATTTCTTCACCCATTCGATTGTGTTTTCCTGTAATTCTTTCAGGGATTTTTTGTGTTTCCTCTCTAAGGGTTTCTACTTGTTTACTTGTATTTTCCTGCATTTCTCTAATGGAGTTCTTCATGTCTTTCTTAAAGTCTTCCATGATCATCTGTGATTTTGCTTTTCTCGTATGTTTGGATATTCAGTGTGTGTTTTGGTGGGAGAACTGGGCTCCGATGATGCCATTTAGTCTTGGTTTCTGTTGCTTGGGTTCCTGCGCTTGCCTCTAGCCATCAGCTTGTCTCTGGTGTTACCTTGTTCTGCTATTTCTAGCAGTGACTTGACCATCCTATAGGCCTATGTATCAGGAGTGCTGTAGACCTATTTTCCTGTTTTTTTTTTTTTTTTTTTTTTTTTTTTTTTTTTTTTTTTTTTTATCAGCCAGTTATGGGAACAGAGTGTTCTGCTTTCAGGCGTGTAGTCGTTCCTCTCTACTGGCTTTCAGCTGATCATGTGTCCTGAATCTACCATGCAGGTCACTTGGAGCAGAAATGTTGGTCTTACCTCTGGTCTTGGGCCTGAAGTCGTTCCTCCTGGCTCGGTTTCAGCGCTCCATGAGGGCAGCAACCAGAATGGCCTACCCCTCCTTTTTCTGGGTCCCTGTGCACAGGGGGCCCAGATGGAGATATGCATTTTCCTCTAGAGTCAGAAATGTGGGTAGAGAGTAGTCTCCTCTGGTTTCCCAGTCGTGTCTGCCCCTCTGAAGGTCTAACTCTCCCTTCCACAGGATTTGGGTGCAGGGAGCTGACCGGGCCATTCAGATCTGGACACAGTCTGGACTGCAGGACTCCTGCAGCTTGAGTACCCCTGTCTTCCTGTTCCCAGAGGACCTAGACATTTTCCTCTTGGGCCAGGGATGTGGGCAAAGGTGGGCAGTAGTGGTGGTCTCTCCTGCCCTGCAGTCTCAAGGGTGTCCACACGTCTGGGCTATGAGCTCTCTCTCCCACAGCGTTTGGGAGCAGAGAACTGTGGGCTGAGATCTGCATCTCACCCTTAAGAGTAGTTTGTTTCCCAGTGAATCTTCCTTGGAGAAAACTACCCCACACCTTTTTCTTTTTGGTTCTATTTTTTTTTTCATGAGACAGAGTTTCTCTGTATTGCCCTGGATATAGTAGAACTCACTTTGTAGAACAAGCTAATCTCAAACTCTGAAATCTGTAGCCTCTACCTGCTGATTGCTGGACTTAAAGGCACATACCATCACCACCCATAGAAAACCAAATTTCGTTGGTGTTTATCAATTGAAGATAGTATCTGAGTTAGGAATAGGCAGTATGATTATTTTTTTTCCCTTCCAACTCAAGGTCTTCATGTGGTGCAGACCCATGTAGGCATGTTGAATGTTGCCTATTAGTCTCTGTGAGCTCATATGTGTAATAGGTTCTTCTGCATTTTGAAGGTCCTTGCTTCCTTAGTGCCCTACATCCTCTCTAACTCATGTCAATTCTTTCTACAGGATGCCCTGAGGCCTTAGGGGATGGGTCTGATGGAAACATCCCATTTAAAGCTGGGCGTTCTTAGGTCTCTCCTTTCTGCTTAGTTCCTGTCTGTGTGTCTCGGTATGTGTTTTCATCTACTGCAGGAGAAATCCTGATGATGGTTGAGAAAGGCACTGAGTATATCCATCAGCATACAGAGTATCACTAGGAGTCATTTTATTGTTATATTCCTTTCATAGAAAAGTGTTTGGTTTTCCTCTAAATCCCTGCACTATGTAGTCTCAGGTTTTAGGGAACCCATGGATTGTTGGGAACGGGTTTCATTTCATTGAATAGGCTTTAAAAAATCAGATATTGGTTGCTTTCTCCCACAAGCTTTGTTCAACAATTGCCCTGGCATTTCTTGTAGGCAGGACAGCATAGTAGATTAAGGAGTTTGTAGTTCCATTTGTGTTTATATTTTTCTTAAGGCAATTTTTTTATTGGATATTTTTTATTTCAAATGTTATTCCCTTTCCCGGTTTTCCGGAGATAAGCCCCCTATCCCATCCCTTTCCCCTTCTTCTATAAGGGTGTTCTCCCTCCTCAACCATATCCCCTTCCCACCCCCTTGACATTCCCCTACACTGGGTGGGGGGTCCAGCCTTGGCAGGACCAAGGATTTCTCCTCCCATTAGTGACCAACAAGACCATCCTCTGCTACATATGCAGCTGGAGCCACGGATCTGTCCATGTGTGGTCTTTGCATGGGAGTTAGTCCTAGGAAACTCTGGTTGGTTGGTATTGTTGTTCTTAAGGTGTTGCAAACCCTTCACCTCTTCAACCCTTTCTCTAATTCCTCCAACAGGGATCCCATTCTCAGTTCAATGGTTTGCTGCTAGCATTCACCTCTGTATTTGACATGCTCTGGCTGACTAAGGCAAAATTCCAAAGCAATATTTTGTATACTCAGTTTAGAATAACAGCTTTTGTCTATGATTCATTTGCATATAGAAGTAGATGAGGATGATTTTGTGATGAGGTTGAAAATGCCATCAATTAAAAATGATTGCTTAGGACTACTTTCACCAAATTAGGCTAGTTGCTAGTAATTAAAGAAACCAGAGAAAGAGCATTAGATCAAATAATTAGTAAACTCCTTTCACAATGAATATTTCTACCAAAAGACTAAATTGTCTTATCAACCAGGGAATTCTCATCCTTGAGATGTTGCTTAGCAATATATATAAACAAAGCAAACACAAGTAGTAGTTTTGGCCAGGATGAGAAAGAACAATGCACAGCAACTTGAAAACATTTTTCCTTTAGAAACCACAAGATCAACATATTCAATGTGTCCTTTGGATACCCTTACATAGTTCTTCACACCTTTGCACAAGGATTTGGTACTAACTTTTGCAAGGTCTGAAACCTTGGTTATATGACCTACTGGTCTGTGAATTAATCATTAGCTAGACAGAAGTAAACACTATTGTTCTTAAACTTGTACTTATTCATAATATATTGTATGAAATATCATTTTAAAGATTAAATATATTCCTGGTTGCTGCCGCTGCAGAGAGCCCCTGGGCAGCACCCCACGAGCGAACTTGAGCCTCGGGACCACAGGTAAGACCAAATTTTCTGCTGCAAGAAAGCTGCCTGGTGAGTTTGGGACACACGGAAGCAGAATTTCTCTAGAACCGGGCACGTTCTGTGTTTACCGGAAGTCCCACACCCGCGGATCCCGGCCCGCAGCAGCTCTCTGCTCCCAGACCCGGTGAGAGAGAGACCCAACCGCCTGGTCAGGTGGGCACTCCTGAGGCTGCAGAGCGGAAGAGACCACCAACACTGCTCACCCCTGCCCACATCCCTGGCCCAAGAGGAAACTGTATAAGGCCTCTGGGCTCCCGTGGGGGAGGGCCCAGGAGCGGCAGGACCCCTGCCGGACACACCGCCGGACCCTGAAGGAAACAGACCTGATAAACAGTTCTCTGCACCCAAATCCCATGGGAGGGAGAGCTAAACCTTCAGAGAGGCAGACAGGCCTGGGAAACCAGAAGAGACTGCTCCCTGCACACACATCTCGGACGCCAGAGGAAAAAGCCAAAGACCATCTGGAACCCTGGTGCACTGAAGCTCCCGGAAGGGGCGGCACAGGTCTTCCTGGTTGCTGCCGCTGCAGAGAGCCCCTGGACAGCACCCCACGAGCAAACCTGAGCCTCGGGACCACAGGTAAGACCAAATTTTCTGCTGCAAGAAAGCTGCCTGGTGAACTCAAGACACAGGCCCACAGGAACAGCTGAAGACCTGTAGAGAGGAAAAACTACACGCCCGAAAGCAGAACACTCTGTCCCCATAACTGACTGAAAGAGAGGAAAACAGGTCTACAGCACTCCTGACACACAGGCTTATAGGACAGTCTAGCCACTGTCAGAAATAGCAGAACAAAGTAACACTAGAGATAATCTGATGGCGAGAGGCAAGCGCAGGAACCCAAGCAACAGAAACCAAGACTACATGCCATCATCGGAGCCCAATTCTCCCACCAAAACAAACATGGAATATCCAAACACACCAGAAAAGCAAGATCTAGTTTCAAAATCATATTTGATCATGATGCTGGAGGACTTCAGGAAAGACCTGAACACACTTAGGGAAGCACAGGAAAACATTAATAAACAAGTAAAAGCCTACAGAGAGGAATCGCAAAAATCCCTGAAAGAATTCCAGGAAAACACAATCAAACAGTTGAAGGAATTAAAAATGGAAATAGAAGCAATCAAGAAAGAACACATGGAAACAACCCTGGATATAGAAAACCAAAAGAAGAGACAAGGAGCTGTAGATACAAGCTTCACCAACAGAATACAAGAGATGGAAGAGAGAATCTCAGGAGCAGAAGATTCCATAGAAATCATTGACTCAACTGTCAAAGATAATGTAAAGCGGAAAAAGCTACTGGTCCAAAACATACAGGAAATCCAGGACTCAATGAGAAGATCAAACCTAAGGATAATAGGTATAGAAGAGAGTGAAGACACCCAGCTCAAAGGACCAGTAAATATCTTCAACAAAATCATAGAAGAAAACTTCCCTAACCTAAAAAAAGAGATACCCATAGACATACAGGAAGCCTACAGAACTCCAAATAGATTGGACCAGAAAAGAAACACCTCCCGTCACATAATTGTCAAAACACCAAACGCACAAAATAAAGAAAGAATATTAAAAGCAGTAAGGGAAAAAGGTCAAGTAACATATAAAGGGAGACCTATCAGAATCACACCAGACTTCTCGCCAGAAACTATGAAGGCCAGAAGATCCTGGACTGATGTTATACAGACCCTAAGAGAACACAAATGCCAGCCCAGATTACTGTATCCAGCAAAACTCTCAATTAACATTGATGGAGAAACCAAGATATTCCATGACAAAACCAAATTTACACAATATCTTTCTACAAATCCAGCACTACAAAGGATAATAAATGGTAAAGCCCAACATAAGGAGGCAAGCTATACCCTAGAAGAAGCAAGAAACTAATCGTCTTGGCAACAAAACAAAGAGAATGAAAGCACACAAACATAACCTCACATCAAATATGAATATAACGGGAAGCAATAATCACTATTCCTTAATATCTCTCAATATCAATGGCCTCAACTCCCCAATAAAAAGACATAGATTAACAAACTGGATACGCAACGAGGACCCTGCATTCTGCTGCCTACAGGAAACACACCTCAGAGACAAAGACAGACACTACCTCAGAGTGAAAGGCTGGAAAACAACTTTCCAAGCAAATGGTCAGAAGAAGCAAGCTGGAGTAGCCATTCTAATATCAAATAAAATCAATTTCCAACTAAAAGTCATCAAAAAAGATAAGGAAGGACACTTCATATTCATCAAAGGAAAAATCAACCAAGATGAACTCTCAATCCTAAATATCTATGCCCCAAATACAAGGGCACCTACTTATGTAAAAGAAACCTTACTAAAGCTCAAAACACACATTGCACATCACACAATAATAGTGGGAGATTTCAACACCCCACTCTCATCAATGGACAGATCATGGAAACAGAAATTAAACAGAGATGTAGACAGACTAAGAGAAGTCATGAGCCAAATGGACTTAACAGATATTTATAGAACATTCTATCCTAAAGCAAAAGGATATACCTTCTTCTCAGCTCCTCATGGTACTTTCTCCAAAATTGACCATATAATTGGTCAAAAAACGGGCCTCAACAGGTACAGAAAGATAGAAATAATCCCATGCGTGCTATCAGACCACCACGGCCTAAAACTGGTCTTCAATAACAATAAGGGAAAAATGCCCACATATACGTGGAAATTGAACAATGCTCTACTCAATGATAACCTGGTCAAGGAAGAAATAAAGAAAGAAATTAAAAACTTTTTAGAATTTAATGAAAATGAAGATACAACATACTCAAACTTATGGGACACAATGAAAGCTGTGCTAAGAGGAAAACTCATAGCGCTGAGTGCCTGCAGAAAGAAACAGGAAAGAGCATATGTCAGCAGCTTGACAGCACACCTAAAAGCTCTAGAACAAAAAGAAGCAAATACACCCAGGAGGAGTAGAAGGCAGGAAATAATCAAACTCAGAGCTGAAATCAACCAAGTAGAAACAAAAAGGACCATAGAAAGAATCAACAGAACCAAAAGTTGGTTCTTTGAGAAAATCAACAAGATAGATAAACCCTTAGCCAGACTAACGAGAGGACACAGAGAGTGTGTCCAAATTAACAAAATCAGAAATGAAAACGGAGACATAACTACAGATTCGGAGGAAATTCAAAAAATCATCAGATCTTACTATAAAAACCTATATTCAACAAAATTTGAAAATCTTCAGGAAATGGACAATTTCCTAGACAAATACCAGGTATCGAAGTTAAATCAGGAACAGATAAACCAGTTAAACAACCCCATAACTCCTAAGGAAATAGAAGCAGTCATTAAAGGTCTCCCAACCAAAAAGAGCCCAGGTCCAGACGGGTTTAGTGCAGAATTCTATCAAACCTTCATAGAAGACCTCATACCAATATTATCCAAACTATTCCACAAAATTGAAACAGATGGAGCCCTACCGAATTCCTTCTATGAAGCCACAATTACTCTTATACCTAAACCACACAAAGACACAACAAAGAAAGAGAACTTCAGACCAATTTCCCTTATGAATATCGACGCAAAAATACTCAATAAAATTCTGGCAAACCGAATTCAAGAGCACATCAAAACAATCATCCACCATGATCAAGTAGGCTTCATCCCAGGCATGCAGGGATGGTTTAATATACGGAAAACCATCAACGTGATCCATTATATAAACAAACTGAAAGAACAGAACCACATGATCATTTCATTAGATGCTGAGAAAGCATTTGACAAAATTCAACACCCCTTCATGATAAAAGTCCTGGAAAGAATAGGAATTCAAGGCCCATACCTAAACATAGTAAAAGCCATATACAGCAAACCAGTTGCTAACATTAAACTAAATGGAGAGAAACTTGAAGCAATCCCACTAAAATCAGGGACTAGACAAGGCTGCCCACTCTCTCCCTACTTATTCAATATAGTTCTTGAAGTTCTAGCCAGAGCAATCAGACAACAAAAGGAGATCAAAGGGATACAGATCGGAAAAGAAGAGGTCAAAATATCACTATTTGCAGATGACATGATAGTATATTTAAGTGATCCCAAAAGTTCCACCAGAGAACTACTAAAGCTGATAAACAACTTCAGCAAAGTGGCTGGGTATAAAATTAACTCAAATAAATCAGTTGCCTTCCTCTATACAAAAGAGAAACAAGCCGAGAAAGAAATTAGGGAAACGACACCCTTCATAATAGAACCAAATAATATAAAGTACCTCGGTGTGACTTTAACCAAGCAAGTAAAAGATCTGTACAATAAGAACTTCAAGACACTGAGGAAAGAAATTGAAGAAGACCTCAGAAGATGGAAAGATCTCCCATGCTCATGGATTGGCAGGATTAATATGGTAAAAATGGCCATTTTACCAAAAGCAATCTACAGATTCAATGCAATCCCCATCAAAATACCAATCCAATTCTTCAAAGAGTTAGACAGAACAATTTGCAAATTCATCTGGAATAACAAAAAACCCAGGATAGCTAAAGCTATCCTCAACAATAAAAGGACTTCAGGGGGAATCACTATCCCTGAACTCAAGCAGTATTACAGAGCAATAGTGATAAAAACTGCATGGTATTGGTACAGAGACAGACAGATAGACCAATGGAATAGAATTGAAGACCCAGAAATGAACCCACACACCTATGGTCACTTGATTTTTGACAAAGGAGCCAAAACCATCCAATGGAAAAAAGATAGCATTTTCAGCAAATGGTGCTGGTTCAACTGGAGGGCAACATGTAGAAGAATGCAGATCGATCCATCCTTATCACCCTGTACAAAGCTTAAGTCCAAGTGGATCAAGGACCTCCACATCAAACCAGACACACTCAAACTAATAGAAGAAAAACTAGGGAAGCATCTGGAACACATGGGCACTGGAAAAAATTTCCTGAACAAAACACCAATGGCTTATGCTCTAAGATCAAGAATCGACAAATGGGATCTCATAAAACTGCAAAGCTTCTGTAAGGCAAAGGACACTGTGGTTAGGACAAAACGGCAACCAACAGATTGGGAAAAGATCTTTACCAATCCTACAACAGATAGAGGCCTTATTTCCAAAATATACAAAGAACTCAAGAAGTTAGACCGCAGGGAAACAAATAACCCTATTAAAAAATGGGGTTCAGAGCTAAACAAAGAATTAACAGCTGAGGAATGCCGAATGGCTGAGAAACACCTAAAGAAATGTTCAACATCTTTAGTCATAAGTGAAATGCAAATCAAAACAACCCTGAGATTTCACCTCACACCAGTGCGATTGGCTAAGATAAAAAACTCAGGTGACAGCAGATGCTGGCGAGGATGTGGAGAAAGAGGAACACTCCTCCATTGTTGGTGGGATTGCAGACTGGTAAAACCATTCTGGAAATCAGTCTGGAGGTTCCTCAGAAAATTGGACATTGAACTGCCTGATGATCCAGCTATACCTCTCTTGGGCATATACCCAAAAGATGCCTCAACATATAAAAGAGACACGTGCTCCACTATGTTCATCGCAGCCTTATTTATAATAGCCAGAAGCTGGAAAGAACCCAGATGCCCTTCAACAGAGGAATGGATACAGAAAATGTGGTACATCTACACAATGGAATATTACTCAGCTATCAAAAACAACGAGTTTATGAAATTCGTAGGCAAATGGTTGGAACTGGAAAATATCATCCTGAGTGAGCTAACCCAATCACAGAAAGACATACATGGTATGTACTCATTGATAAGTGGCTATTAGCTCAAATGCTTGAATTACCCTAGATCCCTAGAACAAATGAAACTCAAGACGGATGATCAAAATGTGAATGCTTCACTCCTTCTTTAAACGAGGAAAAAGAATACCCTTGACAGGGAAGGGAGAGGCAAAGATTAAAACAGAGACTGAAGGAACACCCATTCAGAGCCTGCCCCACATGTGGCCCATACATATACAGCCACCCAATTAGACAAGATGGATGAAGCAAAGAAGTGCAGACCGACAGGAGCCGGATGTAGATCGCTCCTGAGAGACACAGCCAGAATACAGCAAATATAGAGGCGAATGCCAGCAGCAAACCACTGAACTGAGAATAGGTCCCCTATTGAAGGAATCAGAGAAAGAACTGGAAGAGCTTGAAGGGGCTCGAGACCCCAAAAGTACAACAATGCCAAGCAACCAGAGCTTCCAGGGACTAAGCCACTACCTAAAGACTATACATGGACTGACCCTGGACTCTGACCCCATAGGTAGCAATGAATATCCTAGTAAGAGCACCAGTGGAAGGGGAAGCCCTGGGTCCTGCTAAGACTGAACCCACAGTGAACTAGTCTATGGGGGGAGGGCGGCAATGGGGGGAGGGTTGGGAGGGGAACACCCATAAAGAAGGGGAGGGGGGAGGGGGATGTTTGCCCGGAAACCGGGAAAGGGAATAACACTCGAAATGTATATAAGAAATACTCAAGTTAATAAAAAATAAAATAAAGATTAAATATTGTTCTTATATATTTTTTGCTTATTTTACTATATCCTGTGTACAGATGTGTGTGTGTATGTATTAATCTGTGTGTGTGTATGTGTGTGTGTGTGTGTGTGTGTGCGCGTGCGCGCACATCCATGCACACCCAAGTGCTTTAAGAAGCAGAGGAACTAATTTTCTCCTTTTCTATCATATTAGTTCTGTGGAAAGAACTTGAGTTGTAAGACTTGATGAAAAACATCTTTATCTACTGAGATATCTTACTAGCCTTAAATAAATATTGTAAAAATGATGTTCAAATAACCAGGTAATGGATACACAGTGAGGGGGCACAGGTTAATTTCCACTGCCTTAAATCAAGTCAGGGACCATGAACAGAATAGATAAACCATGAGGAATCATAGCACCATTGTCTGAAGTCAGCATGAATAGCATCTTTGCTTTATGTCAATAATTTACCCATTCATTTCCTACTGAGTCTCTCATTCATTTTTTATGCATTCTAATTTAAGCATTTCATCTTTGAGACACCAGGTCTCTGCTCTACCAAGTCCAGGTTTACAGATGAATATCTAATATCTATCTTCTACTTGCAGTCCATACACATGTAAATGAATTTTGAGTAAGCGCACAAATCGCCAAACATGGAGAATCTTTGCCCAATCATATTTTTTTTCTTAAAATTCTAATGTAGTTTAAGTTAACCTTTCTATACCAACAAATTATATTCTTAAATATGAGGAACAGCAACAATTTTTAATGGAAATTCTGCCAAAAATATAAGCTGAATCAACAATTTTTGATCAACAATTTTTGATCAAACCAAATTTGATCAACAATTCATACAAAATTACATATTTTCATTTGTAACTTAAAATTTGTTGTACAAAAGTATATAGTTAATTTTAAAACTACAGTAAAATATTAATTAATTAATTAGCCAGAACAAGAGAATAAACTAATTCCCCCACACCTCATTTTTGTTGATTGTTTCAGATCTTCTGAAAATTGCATGTTCTCTTCTCTCCTTTGTAAATATGTTGTCTCTGTTCTGCAGAAAGGAGAGACACCACGACATTCTTCTCAAAGCAGTTTATTCAGGAACCTTTCTTTCTGCATACAAGCAGCAATCTCTCTTTTTTTCCCTTTTTTTCCTCCAACCCCGGAGCATACTCCCTTATATCCTCCCTCAACTCTGCCTCCTCAGTCCAGACTGCGTAGTCTCAGTTCATAGGTCCATGTCACATGGCCTGATCTTGCATCATGTTGCGCCTGCGCAGCTCTCACAATGGACGTGGCTAGTTTCAGGTGTGTGAGGAAGTCAGGTGCTAGTCATGAGACTTAGCTGCAGTCCCGAGCGCCATCTTGGGACTGCCGCCACACCCGCTCCCCACATTAATACTCACTATGAGGAGGAGAGACATTCTTTAAGCTTTGTGTATAAGTTACTTTGGTGAATAAAATACTAATTGTTCAGATGTGATCTTCTAATAGAAGGTAGTAGAATCAGTACAAGCTATCTTTTTTTTAGAGAATATTTAGGATTTCTCTGTGTAGACTTGGCTGCCCTGGAACTCCCTCTGTAGCCCAGACTGCAGGCTGTTCTCAAACTCCGAGATCTGCCTGCCTCTGCCTCTGTAGTCCTGTGATTAAAGGTGTATGGTACAAAAGCCTAGCGATAATATTTTTGATAGTTTGAATGCCTGCTTAGAATCATGTCGTCTTCTTTTGTCCTTGTTTTGTATGAGAGGAAACACCAAAAAGAAAGTTCTTTTCTTGAGGACACATAAAATGATTTATGTAATGAAGCCCAATGTATGTTGAAGACACTCTTCTTCCACCCTCAACTAAGGCCAGAAGATTCCTGATGCTTTGATGACCTTTTAAGCTATGACAAGGAACTATTATGTACTGTTAGTGAGAAATAAATACTTAGTAGAAACTATTGAGATTTTGCATTTTGTAAAGAGCAGAGCCAAGTAGTGCCACTCCTCATGTTCAATGTCTTCTTTCTCTCCTTTACCGAGTGGATGGGTACTTAATATCGTCCCATATTGTGTTTCACTCTTATACAACATACATGTGTTGCCTTCATTTTTTTATTTTTTGTCAACTTGATTCAACCTAGAGTTATCTGGGTAGAGGAAACTCAGTTGAGAAAAATGCTTCCATCCAGATTTCCTAAAGGCAAGTCTGTAGGGCATTTTCTTGATTGATTCATTGATTCATCGATTCACTGATATGGGAGGTAACAGCCCCCTGTGGATGGGACCAACTATGGTCCTGATTTCTGTAAGAAAGCAGTCAGAAAAACAAACAAACAAACAAAAAATAGTAAACACATTCCTCCATGGCTTCTCCATTAGTTTCTGTCTCTGCAACTTTCTAGCCAGGCTTCACTTTGAAATAGACTGTGCCCTAAAAGTATATGATGAAATAAATCCTTTTCTTGCCTGCTTATTTTTCATTGTGGTATTTTATCATAGTGATGGAAAACTGGCTAAAACAATACTTATGGTAATTTTTACTCATGATGTTTTAGGTTAAATGCACTGAGGTAGCCTGTTATTAGCATTTAGCATTGAGAATGGAAGGATTGATTCTTGCAATAGAGTTATGGTGAGAGCATACTCTTTCACAAAATGAAGTCCCAAGTACATCTAATCATTTCTGTATTGATTCACTGGGAGACTTTTCTAATTATATGTGACATTAGAAACCTTTCCATTTTACAAAATTATAAAAATATCAGAGTTTCTCAACATGGAATTAATTTGTCAGGACAAGAATATATTTTAAGTTCCCTAATGTACAAAATTTCTGTCAAGCAGAACTATTGGGGACAATTTACTTTCCATCACCAATTTATAAAATTTTCATCATGGGGTGTTCTTGTCATCAGTTAGAATTGAAAATTACACACATTTCCTAGTAGAACAGCCAAAGTAGCATCTTCTTTAATCAGTAGAATAATGCAATCTGAACATATTGAAATATGAGCATTAGAATAGAAAGCATTGCTTACTCGGCCTCAGGCAGTGAATAGAATGACTCAGAGGTAGCTCATTAACTTGTGCCATGTAGGTATAATATTCATATCTGGTACTTAATATTTCTCACAGATATTTTGCTGAAGTTTGACACTGTTCCTTTTATACAGAACTATATACTGTAAGGGTAAGACACACAGCCTTCCTGATTCTGCCCGCTGAACGTCATTTTATTACTCAAACAAATTTCCACTATTTCCCTAGTTGATGGCACAATCATGCCTAAGCCATTGTTAGAGTGAATGATAATCTTACTTTTTCCACCTATTTCACTCATAAGGAGCCCTTGCAGCATGAATTATGAAAGGCCAATATGGTTTGTCTCTGGAAACTAAATGATCCATACAAAGTCTGTATGTCTTGGTCCATCTTCTGCTGCTCAGAAAACTAGAGGTTAAGAATTCATAAAGAAGACTAATTGGTTTTTGTTGCTTTCTTCATTTGTTTTTTAAATTATTCGGCACACTGGTGAACCCAGTAAGTTGTCAACATTAGGCAGCTGCCTTCCTACTCTCAGCTATGATGAATGATGAGACAAGAAAAACTAACTGGTAAAGAACTGGAGAGACAAACTCTCTTTTGCACAAGCCCAGTTTTATGATGGCTAGGAACATCCCTGGGAACATGATCGATTCATATAGGCAGGTCCTTATGTCTCAGTCATCTCCTGTTAGCTTCAAACTCTAATCATAGTTGCATTGGAGACTTGTGTGCAAGATATGTAGTTTTTGGTCTTTTTCAAATAGTTGTGATGGGGTAAGATTCTCCTGTCTCTCTCTCCATCTCTCTCCCTCTTCCTCTCTACCCTCCCCAAATACATGCAGACATATACACATTCAAACACAGATATATGTTCATGTAAATATCAAATATTTAAATATAAGTTTACCCAGTGACTTGAATGAATTCCATGTAGTACAGGTTATTAAATATCAATAAAGGAGGAGCAATGTTTTAGTCAACAAGTTAGGTTCTCAGACTACATAAGATGAGAACAAGTCAACAAGTCCTATTGCGTTTTGGATACTAACCATAATTCTTCTCTAATAGTATTCAACTTATTTCAATGTTTATCTCCATATGTGGATTCATTTAAACAACTAGATGTTAGGTGCTTTGAAAAGAGACCACATACAGCTAGGAGTAGATCTTGAAATATCTTTTTTTTTTTTTCCGGAGCTGGGGACTGAACCCAGAGCCTTGCGCTTGCTAGGCAAGCGCTCTACCAGTGAGCTAAATTCCCAACCTGATCTTGAAATATCTTAATTCCCCATATTTAATTACTAAAATCAGTAATGATGTGAGCATCATGAATATATATTTATTCCCTACACACTTCTAGTCATCCAGAAAATTGATGCTGATGGACTAGGCAAGTCTCAGACAGGAAAAAAGAAACCATTCTAAAGTTGTTGTTTTTTTTTTTAAACAGGAAGAAATTTAAAACAGGGATAGTCACTTAAAAAACAATTGAAAGTGTTCTGGGAGCAAAGAGTTGGTAAGAACCTATTAACTTCCAGGAAATGAGGAGGTAAAGTAATTGAGTGTAGACACTGCCAATAATGTCTGTAGCTGTCAGCAGCAAGGCAGGTGATTGGAAAAAGTTTCCTCAGAACCTGGTGAGAACTTTCCCTCGGCTCCCACCCACACTTCTGCCGACTTCTGCTGTATGGGAATAGCTGTGTGGATTCTTTTCTCTTCATGTTCTAAACTTTTCAAAAATGTCACTTATAAGAATACCGTATCCCCAATTCAGCTAGCAGGGAAACTTGGAAAATACATTTTTCAGTTTCCAAGTCCAGCATTTAACACTGAGAGGACAGGCAGGGTAAAAATAGTCCTGAGATTCCTGTGGCCGCTTCTAAATTCTGGACGTTTTCACTTTGCATTTTGTACCTTGAGGCAACATAGACAGAACTCTGGCATCTCTTTAAACGTTTTTCCCCCTCTCCTTTTGCAACATATGTCCTTTAAGAGAGGGTTGTAAGCCACTTTTGAGAGACTATGTATTTCTGGGGCAGTGGCTGTACTGAGTGAAGGGCGCATGAGGACCCCCGTAGCAAGGGTGAGCTATTTGAACTGTAGTCTCAGTAGCATCAAAAACCCAAAAGTTCACTCAGAACACTGGCGAGTGCCAGGTGACTGACAAAGAGGAAGAGGGAGAGAAGCATAGATTTTTGTTTGTTTTGTTTTGTTTTGTTTTGTTTTGTTTTGTTTTGAGGGTCTTCAGATAACCTCATTGACTAGATGGATTTAGGCAGAAGTCAGAGAATTCATGAGGGTGCATAAGTGGGGATTGTAGTGGGCATTGTAAACTTAGGTAGTCCAGATTCAGGTGCTATGGAATAGAGAAAGGCATGTAGGTGAAGGATCATTAGGGAACCATGCACTGTGACACTTGGGGATAATCTCCTGGATACAACAATACCACTACAGCTGCCAGAATTGAGGAGAGACTTCTCATCTGACACACTGGTGACATGTTTATGACTTTGCTATGGCATAATATCCACCTTTCAGTTTTTCAATATTTAGTGTTTTGCTGCAACTTATTTTAACCTATTTTCTATAAATTAGAGAAATATTTCCATAGGATGTATCCTAATTGTATGTGTTAATGTCCAGTCTAGACTGAATGCTGTGTGTCATGGAGAATTATCTCCAAATTAAGTCCCCTAAGGAATTTCTAGACTCATAGTACTATTTATGATTTTAAAAAGAGATATTTATTCAGCTGTCTCCAATCACTTTTTATTTATATTTATTGGTAACGATTGTATATAAAGAATATGCCAATAGCTTGGTACTTGAGAGCTGTATGTTATCTTACACCTTCTCATTTCACAATAGCAGGTAACTAGCCATAATCCATGAACAAATAAGTATCTATAGGTGTGGTCCAATAATACATCTTAATGAACAATTAAATTCAAAATTTATACAATGTTTATGTCTCACAAAATAATATTATTTTGATTTATTTTCAAATATTTGTAAAGGTAAAACAGTCATTCTTTTTTTATTATTATTATTAACATGAGTATTTCTTATATACATTTCAAGTCTTATTCCCTTTCGCGGTTTCCGGGCAAACATCCCCCTCCCCCCTCCCCTTCCTTATGGGTGTTCCCCTCCCAACACTCCCCCCATTGCCGCCCTCCCCCCAACAGACTGTTCACTGGGGGTTCAGTCTTAGCAGGACCCAGGGCTTCCCCTTCCACTGGTGCTCATACTAGGATATTCATTGCTACCTATGAGGTCAGAGTCCAGGGTCAGTCCATGTATAGTCTTTAGGTAGTGGCTTAGTCCCTGGAAGCTCTGGTTGCTTGGCATTGTTGTACATATGGGGTCTAGAGCCCCTTCAAGCTGTTCCAGTTCTTTCTCTGATTCCTTCAACGGGGGGTCCTATTTTCAGTTCAGTGGTTTACTGCTGGCATTCGCCCCTGTATTTGCTGTATTCTGGCTGTGTATCTCAGGAGCGATCTACATCCGGCTCCTGTGGGTCTGCACTTCTTTGCTTCATCCATCTTGTCTAATTGGGTGGCTGAATATGTATGGGCCACATGTGGGGCAGGCTCTGAATGGGTGTTCCTTCAATCTCTATTTTAATCTTTGCCTCTCTCTTCCCTGCCAAGGGTATTCTTGTTCCCCTTTTAGAGAAGGAGTGAAGCATTCACATTTTGATCATCTGTCTTGTGTTTAATTTGTTCTAGGCGTCTAGGCTAATTCAAGCATTTGGGCTAATAGCCACTTATCAATGAGTGCATACCATGTATGTCTTTCTGTGATTGGGTTAGCTCACTCAGGATGATATTTTCCAGTTCCAACCATTTGCCTACGAATTTCATAAAGTCATTGTTTTTGATAGCTGAGTAATATTCCATTGTGTAGATGTACCATATTTTCTGTATCCATTCCTCTGTTGAAGGGCATCTGGGTTCTTTCCAGCTTCTGGCTATTATAAATAAGGCTGCGATGAACATAGTGGAGCACGTGTCTTTTTTATATGTTGGGGCATCTTTTGGGTATATGCCCAAGAGAGGTATAGCTGGATCCTCAGGCAGTTCAATGTCCAATTTTCTGAGGAACCTACAGACTGATTTCCAGAACGGTTGTACCAGTCTGCAACCCCACCGACAATGGAGGAGTGTTACTCTTTCTCCACATCCTCGCCAGCATCTGCTGTCACCTGAGTTTTTGATCTTAGCCAATCGCATGGTGTGAGGTGAAATCTCAGGGTTGTTTTGATTTGCATTTCCCTTATGACTAAAGATGTTGAACATTTCTTTAGGTGTTTCTCAGCCATTCGGCATTCCTCAGCTGTGAATTCTTTGTTTAGCTCTGAACCCCATTTTTTAATAGGGTTATTTGTTTCCCTGCGGTCTAACTTCTTGAGTTCTTTGTATATTTTGGATATAAGGCCTCTATCTGTTGTAGGATTGGTAAAGATCTTTTCCCAATCTGTTGGTTGCCGTTTTGTCCTAACCACAGTGTCATTTGCCTTACAGAAGCTTTGCAGTTTTATGAGATCCCATTTGTCGATTCTTGATCTTAGAACATAAGCCATTGGTGTTTTGTTCAGGAAATGTTTTCCAGTGCCCATGTGTTAGAGATGCTGCCCTAGTTTTTCTTCTATTAGTTTGAGTGTATCAGGTTTGATGTGGAGGTCCTTGATCCACTTGGACTTAAGCTTTGTACAGGGTGATAAGCATGGATCGATCTGCATTCTTCTACATGTTGACCTCCAGTTGAACCAGCACCATTTGCTGAAAATGCTATCTTTTTTCCATTTGATGGTTTTGGCTCCTTTGTCAAAAATCAAGTGACCATAGGTGTGTGGGTTCATTTCTGGGTCTTCAATTTTATTCCATTGGTCTATCTGTCTGTCTCTGTACCAATACCATGCAGTTTTTATCACTATTGCTCTGTAATACTGCTTGAATTCAGGGCTAGTGATTCCCCCTGAAGTCCTTTTATTGTTGAGGATAGTTTTAGCTATCCTGGGTTTTTTGTTATTCCAGATGAATTTGCAAATTGTTCTGTCTTACTCTAGGAAGAATTGGATTGGTATTTTGATGGGGATTGCATTGAATCTGTAGATTGCTTTTGGTAAAATGGCCATTTTTACTATATTAATCCTGCCATTCCATGAGCATGGGAGATCTTTCCATCTTCTGAGGTCTTATTCAATTTCTTTCTTCAGTGTCTTGAAGTTCTTATTGTACAGATCTTTTACTTGCTTGGTTAAAGTCACACCGAGGTATTTTATATTATTTGGGTATATTATGAAGGGTGTCGTTTCCCGAATTTCTTTCTCGGCTTGTTTCTCTTTTGTGTAGAGGAAGGTTACTGACTTATTTGAGTTAACTTTATACCCAGCCACTTTGCTGAAGTTGTTTATCAGCTTTAGTAGTTCTCTGGTGGAACTTTTGGGATCACTTAAATATACTATCATATCATCTGCAAATAGT
This sequence comes from Rattus norvegicus, assembly GCF_021556685.1. Taxonomy (NCBI): domain Eukaryota; kingdom Metazoa; phylum Chordata; class Mammalia; order Rodentia; family Muridae; genus Rattus; species Rattus norvegicus. Next base: position 68,601,298 of record NC_141547.1, on the reverse strand, counting down.
GATATTTTGACTTCTTCTTTTCCGATCTGTATCCCCTTGACCTCCTTTTGTTGTCTGATTTCTCTGGCTAGAACTTCAAGAACTATATTGAATAAGTAGGGAGAGAGTGGGCAGCCTTGTCTAGTCCCTGATTTTAGTGGGATTGCTTCAATTTTCTCTCCATTTAGTTTAATGTTAATAACTGGTTTGCTGTATATGGCTTTTACTATGTTTAGGTATGGGCCTTGAATTCCTATTCTTTCCAGGACTTTTATCATGAAGGGGTGCTGAATTTTGTCAAATGCTTTCTCAGCATCTAATGAAATGATCATGTGGTTCTGTCCTTTCAGTTTGTTTATATAATGGATCACGTTGATGGTTTTCCGTATATTAAACCATCCCTGCATGCCTGGGATGAAGCCTACTTGGTCATGGTGGATGATTGTTTTGATGTGCTCTTGGATTCAGTTTGCCAGAATTCTATTGAGTATTTTTGCGTCGATATTCATAAGGGAAATTGGTCTGAAGTGCTCTTTCTTTGTTGGGTCTTTGTGTGGTTTAGGTATAAGAGTAATTGTGGCTTCATCGAAGGAATTCGGTAGTGCTCCATCTGTTTCAATTTTGTGGAATAGTTTGGATAATATTGGTATGAGGTCTTCTATGAAGGCCTGATAGAATTCTGCACTAAACCCATCTGGACCCGGGCTCTTTTTGGTTGGGAGACCTTTAATGACTGCTTCTATTTCCTTAGGAGTTATGGGGTTGTTTAACTGGTATATCTGTTCCTGATTTAACTTCGGTACCTGGTATCTGTCTAGGAAATTGTCCATTTCCTGCAGATTTTCAAGTTTTGTTGAATATAGGCTTTTATACTAAGATCTGATGATTTTTTGAATTTCCTCTGAATCTGTAGATATGTCTCCGTTTTCATTTCTGATTTTGTTAATTTGGACACACTCTCTGTGTCCTCTCATTAGTCTGGCTAAGGGTTTATCTATCTTGTTGATTTTCACAAAGAACCAACTTTTGGTTCTGTTGATTCTTTCTATGGTCCTTTTTGTTTCTACTTGGTTGATTTCAGCTCTGAGTTTGATTATTTCCTGCCTTCTACTCCTCCTGGGTGTATTTTCTTCTTCTTGTTCTAGAGCTTTTAGGTGTGCTGTCAAACTGCTGACATATGCTCTTTCCTGTTTCTTTCTGCAGGCACTCAGAGCTATGAGTTTTCCTCTTAGCACAGCTTTCATTGTGTCCCATAAGTTTGGATATGTTGTACCTCAGTTTTCATTAAATTCTAAAAAGTTTTTAATTTCTTTCTTTATTTCTTCCTTGGCCAGGTTATCATTGAGTAGAGCATTGTTCAATTTCCACGTATATGTGGGTATTCTTCCCTTATTGTTATTGAAGACCAGTTTTAGGCCATGGTGGTCCGATAGCATGCATGGGATTATTTCTATCTTTCTGTACCTGCTGAGGCCCGTTTTTTGACCAATTATATGGTCAATTTTGGAGAAAGTACCATGAGGAGCTGAGAAGAAGGTATATCCCTTTGCTTTAGGATAGAATGTTCTATAAATATCTGTTAATTCCATTTGGCTCATGACTTCTCTTAGTCTGTCTACATCTCTGTTTAATTTCTGTTTCCATGGTCTGTCCATTGATGAGAGTGGGGTGTTGAAATCTCCTCCTATTATTGTGTGAGGTGCATTGTGTGTTTTGAGCTTTAGTAAGGTTTCTTTTCCGTATGTAGGTGCCCTTTTATTTGGGGCACAGATATTTAGGATTGAGAGTTCAACTTGTTGGATGAATTCCTTTGATAAATATGAAGTGTCCTTCCTTATCTTTTTTGATGACTTTTTGTTGAATATTGATTTTATCTGATATTAGAATGGCTACTCCAGCTTGCTTCTTCCGACCATTTGCTTGGAAAGTTGTTTTCCAGCCTTTCACTCTGAGGTAGTGTCTGTCTTTTTCTCTGAGGTGTGTTTCCTGTAGGCAGCAGAATGCAGGGTCCTCGTTGCGTATCCAGTTTGTTAATCTATGTCTTTTTATTGGGGAGTTGAGGCCATTGATGTTGAGAGATATTAAGGAATATTGATTATTGCTTCCTGTTATATTCATATTTGGATATGAGGTTATGTTTTTGTGCTTTCCTTCTCTTTGTTTTGTTGCCAAGACGATTAGTTTCTTGCTTCTTCTAGAGTATAGCTTGTCTCTTTATGTTGGGCTTTACAATTTATTATCCTTTGTAGTGCTGGATTTGTAGAAAGATATTGTGTAAATTTGGTTTTGTCATGGAATATCTTGGTTTCTCCATCTATGTTAATTGAGAGTTTTGCAGGATACAGTAACCTGGGCTGGCATTTGTGTTCTCTTAGGGTCTGTATGACATTAGTCCAGGATCATCTGGCCTTCATAGTTTCTGGTGAAAAGTCTGGTGTGATTCTGATAGGTCTGCCTTTATATGTTACTTGACCTTTTTCCCTTACTGCTTTTAATATTCTTATTTTGTGCATTTGGTGTTTTGAGTATTATGTGACGGGAGGTGTTTCTTTTCTAGTCCAATCTATTTGGAGTTCTGTTCTGTAGGCTTCTTGTATGCCTATGGGTATCTCTTTTTTTAGGTTAGGGAAGTTTTCTTCTATGATTTTGTTGAAGATATTTACTGGTCCTTTGAGCTGTGAGTCTTCACTCTCTTCTATACCTATTATCCTTATGTTTGATCTTCTCATTGAGTCCTGGATTTCCCGTATGTTTTGGACCAGTAGCTTTTTCTGCTTTACATTATCTTTGACAGTTGAGTCAATGATTTCTATGGAATCTTCTGCTCCTGAGATTCTCTCTTCCATCTCTTGTATTCTGTTGGTGATGCTTGTATCTACAGCTCCTTGTCACTTCTTTTGGTTTTCTATATCCAGGGTTGTTTCCATGTGTTCTTTCTTGAGTGCTTCTATTTCCATTTTTAATTCCTTCAACTGTTTGATTGTGTTTTCCTGGAATTCTTTCAGGAATTTTTGTGTCTCCTCTCTATGGGCTTCTACTTGTTTATTTATTTTTTCCTGGAATTCTTTCAGGCATTTTTGCGATTCCTCTCTGTAGGCTTCTACTTGTTTATTAATGTTTTCCTGTGTTTCTCTAAGGGAGTTCTTCACGTCTTTCTTGAAGTCCTACAGGATCATGATCAAATATGATTTTGAAACTAGTTCTTGCTTTTCTGGTGTGTTTGGATATTCCATGTTTGTTTTGATGGGAGAATTGGGCTCCGATGATGCCATGTAGTCTTGGTTTCTGTTGCTTGGGTTCCTGCGCTTGCCTCTTGCCAACAGGTTATCTCTAGTATTACTTTGTTCTGCTATTTCTGACAGTGGCTAGACTGCCCTATAAGCCTGTGTGTCAGGAGTGCTGTAGACCTGTTTTCCTGTTTTCTTTCAGCCTGTTATGGGGACAGAGTGTTCTGCTTTCGGGCGTGTAGTTTTTCCTCTCTACAGGTCTTCAGCTGTTCCTGTGGGCCTGTGTCTTGAGTTCACCAGGCAGGTCTCTTGCAGCAGAAAAGTTGGTCTTACCTGTGGTCCTGAGTCTCAAGTTCGCTCGCGGGGTGCTGCCCACGAGCTCTCTGCGGCGGCAGCAACCAGGAAGATCTGCGCTGTCGTTTCCGGGAGCTTCAGTGCACCAGGTTTCCAGATGGCGTTTGGTGTTTTCCTCTGTCGTCCGAGATGTGTGTAGAGTGCAGTCTCTTCTGGGTTCCCAGGCGTGTCTGCCTCTCTGAAGGTTTAGCTCTCCCTCCCACGGGATTTGGGTGCAGAGAACTGTTTATCTGGTCTGTCCCTTCAGGTTCCGGCGGTGTCTCAGGCACAGGGGTCCTGCCGCTCCTGGGCCCTCCCCCACGGGAACCCAGAGGCCTTATACAGTTTCCTCTTGGTCCAGGGATGTGGGCAGGGGTGGGCATTGTTGATGGTCTCTTCCGCTCTGCATCCTCAGGAGTGCCCACCAGACCAGGCAGTGAGGTCTCTCTCCCACGGGGTCTGGGAGCAGAGCTAAAAAAGTCATTCTTAAGCACCGGTTTATTCAAATACAGTCTGCATCCTAACTCTCGCCCATAAGATATGGCTTCCGAACATTGCTTCAATTCAATAGTATGAACGAATATAATAAAATTCATTATGTATATGCATGAAAATATTGCAATAGAACCCATTATTTGTGCAATTAATTTAAGATAATAAAAAATTAAGTAATCAGATTGTGTTATGAGTAACTGTATTAAAGCTTATTGAAGTCCCAAATATGTTCCTGGGGTAATTCTAACCAAACAAGTGAAAGATCTACATGACAATAATTTCAAGTCTCTCAAGAAAGAAATAAAAAAATATTTCAGAAAATAGAGAGATCGCCCATACTCAAGGATTTGGCAGAATTAACATAGTAAAAATGGCCACCCTACCAAAGGCAATTTACCCAACACAATTTTTGAAAGATATGGAAAGAGCAATCTTCAAGTTCAGCTTGAGAGGCAAGAAAACAAAACAAAAACAAAAGCAGAATAGCAAAAACAATTTTCAACATAAAAGAACTGCTGGGGGAATCACCATATCTGACCTCAAGTGGTATTACAGAGCAATAGTGATAAAAAACTGCATGTTATTGGTACTGAAACAGACACATTGATCAATGGAATAGAATTGAAGATCCAGAAATATAACTACACACTTACTGACACTTGATCAGTAACAAAGTTGACAAAAATATACAATGGAAAAAAGAAAGCATCTTCAATAAATGGCTGTTTGTATGTAGAAAAATGAAAATAGATCCAAATTTGTCACCAGGCACAAAACTCAAGTACAAGTGGATCAACAACCTCAACATAAAACAAGATACACTGAATCTAAGAGAAGACAGCATGGAAAAGAGCCTTGAACACATTAGCACAGGGGGATATTTCATAAGCAGAACCCCAATGGCTCATGCTCTAAGATCAAGAATTGATAAATGACACCTCATGAAACTGGAAGGTTCCGTTTGGCAAATGACACAGTCAATAGGACAAATTGGCAACCTACGGGCTGGGAAAAATATCTTCACTAACCTCAATAGAGGGCTAATATCCAAAATATGTAAAGAACTCAAGAAACTAACCCCATAAGAACAACAATACTTACCAACCAGTGCCCCAGAGACTAAACCATCATCCAAAGGGTACATGTGGACAGACCCATGGCTCCAATTCCATATGTAGGAGAGGATGGACTTCTTGTGCATCAATGGGAGGAGAAGCCTTTGGTCCAGCCAAGGCTCTACCCCCAGTGTAGGGAAATATCAAGGTGGGTAGGTGGAAAGGGGTGGGTGGATGGGTGGGGGAACACCCTTATAGAAGAAGAGAGAGGGAAGATGGGATAGGGGGTTTATGGAAAGGAAACTGGGAAAGGAGACAACACTTGAAATATAAATTTAAAAAAAAAATCAAAAAAGAAAGAAAAAGAAAAAAAAGAGAAAGTAACCACTAAAAACAAAACAAAACAAACAAACAAACAAACAAACAAACAAAGCCCAATCCAATCAAAAATGGGGTATACTATATTTAGGTATAGGCCTTGAATTCCTAACATTCCCCAGAATTTTAAAATGAAGGGGTGTTGAATTTTGTCAAATGCTTTCTCAGCATCTAATGAGAAGATCATGTGATTTTTTTTCTTGGAGTTTGTTTATATAGTTTATTACTTTGATGGATTTCCATGTACTGAACCATCTCTGCATCCCTGGGATGAAGTCTACTTGATCATGATGGATGATCACTTTGGTGTATCCTTGGATTTGGTTTGCAAGAATTTTATTGAGTATTTTTGCATCGATATTCATAAGGGAAATTGGTCTGAAGTTCTCTTTCTTTATTGGGTCTTTGTGTGGTTTAGGTATAAGTGGCTTCATAGAATGAATTGTGTAGTATTACTTTTATTTCTATTTTATGGAAGAGTTTGAAGAGTATTGGTGTTAGGTCTTCTATAAAGGTCTGATAGAATTCTGCAGTAAACCCATCTGGTCTTGGGTTTTTTTTAGTTGAGAGATTTGTAATGACTGCTGCTATTTCTTGAGGGGTTATGGGACTGTTTAGATTTCTGATCCTGATTTAATTTTGGTACCAGGTATCTGTCTAGAAAATTGTACGTTTCCTCCAGATTTTCCAGTTTTATTGAGTATAGGCTTTTGTAGTGGGATGTGTTGATTTTTGAAATTCCTGTTTCTGTTGTCATGTCTCCCTTTTCATTTCTGATTTTGTTGATTTTGCTACTCTCTCTGTGCCCTCTGGTTAGTCTGGCTATGAATTTATCTGTCTTGTTGATTTTCTCAAAAAACCAGCTGCCTTTTTTTTGATTCTTTGTACAGTTCCTTATGCTTCTATTTGGTTGCTTTCAGATCTGAGTTTGAGTATTTCTTGTATCTTTACTCTTCTTGAGTGTTTTTTATTCTTTTTGTTCTAGAGCTTTCAGGTGTGCTGTTAAGTGGCTAGTGTATGCTTTCTCCAGTTTCTTTTTGGAGGCACTCAGTGCTATGAGTTTTCCTCTTAGCACTGCTTTAATTGTGTCCATAAGTTTGGCATAATCTTGTAACTTCATTTTCAATAAATTGTAAAAAGTCTTTAATTTCTTCTTTGACCAAGTTATCATTAAGTAGAGCATTGTTCATCTTCCCTGTGTATGTGGGCTTCCTGTTGTTTTGGTTGTTATTGAAGACTAGCCTAAGTTCATGGTTATCTGAGAGAATGTATGGGATTATTTCAATCTCATATCTATCAGCAAATGAGTAGCCAACATCAAACTAAATGGAAAGAAACTTGAAGCAATCCCACTTAAATCAGGGACTAGAGAAAGATGCCTACTCTTTTCCTACCTATTCAATATAGTACTAAAACTCTTAGCTAGAGCACATAGAAAACAAAAGGAGGTCAAAGGGATATGAATTGGAAAGGAAGGAGGCAAGAGAGTACTATTTGCAGATGTTATAATTATATACTTAAGTGGCAACAAAAATCCTACCAGAGAACTCCTAAACCTCATAAACAACTTCAGCAAAGTGGTTGGATATAAAATTAACTCAAACTAATCAAACGCCTTCCTATCCTCAAAGAACAAACAGACTAAGAAAGAAATTAGGGAAATGATATCCTTCACAATAGTCACAAAGAGTATAAAATACCTCAGTATGACTCTAACCAAGCAAGTGAAAGATCTGTATGACAAGAACGTCAAGTCTCTGAAAAAAGAAATCAAAGAAGATCCCAGAAGTTGGAGCAATCTCCCATGCTTATCGATTGGCAGGATTAATATAGTAAAAATGGCCATCTTGCTGAAAGCAATCTACAGATTCATTTCTTCTTAGAAAGAACATTTTGCAAATTCGTTTGGAATAGCAACAACAGTAACAACAACAACAGCAACAACAACAAACCAGGATAATGAAAAGTATTAAAACAGTAAAAGAACTTCTGATCTTATTACCATCCCTAAACTCCAGGAGTATTACAGAGCAATCATGATAAAAACTGGATGGTATTGGTACAGAGACAGGCAGGCAGATCAGTGCAATAGAATTGAAGACCCAACTTGAAGCAATCCCACTAAAATCAGGGACTAGACAAGGCTGCCCACTCTCTCCCTACTTATTCAATATAGTTCTTGAAGTTCTAGCCAGAGCAATCAGACAACAAAAGGAGGTCAAGGGGATACAGATCGGAAAAGAAGAAGTCAAAATATCACTATTTTCAGATGATATGATAGTTTATTTAAGTGATCCCAAAAGTTCCACCAGAGAACTACTAAAGCTGATAAACAACTTCAGCAAAGTGGCTGGGTATAAAATTAACTCAAATAAATCAGTAGCCTTCCTCTACACAAAAGAGAAACAAGCCAAGAAAGAAATTAGGGAAACAACACCCTTCATAATAGACCCAAATAATATAAAGTACCTCGGTGTGACTTTAACCAAGCAAGTAAAAGATCTGTACAATAAGAACTTCAAGACACTGAAGAAAGAAATTGAATAAGACCTCAGAAGATGGAAAGATCTCCCATGCTCATGGATTGGCAGGATTAATATAGTAAAAATGGCCATTTTAACAAAAGCGATCTACAGATTCAATGCAATCCCCATCAAAATACCAATCCAATTCTTCAAAGAGTTAGACAGAACAATTTGCAAATTCATCTGGAATAACAAAAAACCCAGGATAGCTAAAACTATCCTCAACAATAAAAGGACTTCAGGGGGAATCACTATCCCTGAACTCAAGCAGTATTACAGAGCAATAGTGATAAAAACTGCATGGTATTGGTACAGAGACAGACAGATAGACCAATGGAATAGAATTGAAGACCCAGAAATGAACCCACACACCTATGGTCACTTGATTTTTGACAAAGGAGCCAAAACCATCCAATGGAAAAAAGATAGCATTTTCAGCAAATGGTGCTGGTTCAACTGGAGGTCAACATGTAGAAGAATGCAGATTGATCCATGCTTATCACCCTGTACAAAGCTTAAGTCCAAGTGGATCAAGGACCTCCACATCAAACCTGATACACTCAAACTTATAGAAGAAAAACTAGGGAAGCATCTGGAACACATGGGCACTGGAAAAAATTTCCTGAACAAAACACCAATGGCTTACGCTCTAAGATCAAGAATCGACAAATGGGATCTCATAAAACTGCAAAGCTTCTGCAAGGCAAAGGACACCGTGGTTAGGACAAAACGGCAACCAACAGATTGGGAAAAGGTCTTTACCAATCCTACAACAGATAGAGGCCTTATATCCAAAATATACAAAGAACTCAAGAAGTTAGACCGCAGGGAGACAAATAACCCTATTAAAAAATGGGGTTCAGAGCTAAACAAAGAATTCACACCTGAGGAATGCCGAATGGCTGAGAAACACCTAAAGAAATGTTCAACATCTTTAGTCATAAGGGAAATGCAAATCAAAACAACCCTGAGATTTCACCTCACACCAGTGAGAATGGCTAAGATCAAAAACTCAGGTGACAGCAGATGCTGGCGAGGATGCGGAGAAAGAGGAACACTCCTCCATTGTTGGTGGGATTGCAGACTGGTACAACCGTTCTGGAAATCAGTCTGGAGGTTCCTCAGAAAATTGGACATTGAACTGCCTGAGGATCCAGCTATACCTCTCTTGGGCATATACCCAAAAGATGCCCCAGCATATAAAAAAGCCACGTGCTCCACTATGTTCATTGCAGCCTTATTTATAATAGCCAGAAGCTGAAAAGAACCCAGATGCCCTTCAACAGAGGAATGGATACAGAAAATATGGTACATCTACACAATGGAATATTACTCAGCTATCAAAAACAACGGCTTTATGAAATTCGTAGGCAAATGGTTGGAACTGGAAAATATCATCCTGAGTGAGCTAACCCAAACACAGAAAGACATACATGGTATGCACTCACTGATAAGTGGCTATTAGCCCAAATGCTTGAATTACCCTAGATGCCTAGAACAAATGAAACTCGAGACGGATGATCAAAATGTGAATGCTTCACTTCTTCTCTAAAAGGGGAACAAGAATACCCGTGGCAGGGAAGAGAGAGGCAAAGATTAAAACAGAGACTGAAGGAACTCCCATTCAGAGCCTGCCCCACATGTGGCCCATACATATACAGCCACCCAATTAGACAAGATGGATGAAGCAAAGAAGTGCAGACCGACAGGAGCCGGATGTAGATCTCTCCTGGGAGACACAGCCAGAATACAGCAAATACAGAGGCGAATGCCAGCAGCAAACCACTAAACTGAGAATAGGACCCCCGTTGAAGGAATCAGAGAAAGAACTGGAAGAGCTTGAAGGGGCTCGAAACCCCATGTGTACAACAATGCCAAGCAACCAGAGCTTCCAGGGACTAAGCCACTTCCTAAAGACTGTGCATGGACTGATCCTGGACTCTGACCTCATGGGTAGCAATGAGTGTCCTAGTGGGAGCGCCAGTGGAGGGGGAAGCCCTGGGTCCTGCTGGGACTGAGCCCCCAGTGAACTAGACTGTTGGGGGGAGGGCGGCAGTGAGGGGATGGTTGGGAGGGGAGCACCCGTGGGGAGGGGGAGGGGGGAGGGGGATGTTTACCTGGAAACCAAAGAATTATTATTACGTATTAAATAAATTAAAAAAAAATCACTAAAAAAAAAAAAAAAAAAGAATTGAAGACCCAGAAATGAACTCACACACCTATGGTCACTTGATTTTTAAGAAAAGAGCTAAAACCACCCAGTGGAAAAAAGACACCATTTTCAACAAATAGTTCTAGTTCAATTGGTGGTTGGTATTTAGAAGAATATAAATCTATCCATTCTCTCTCTCTCTCTCTCTCTCTCTCTCTCTCTCTTTCTCTCAAACATTTACTTTATTTACATTTTAAATGTTATCTCCTTTCCAGGATTCTACTCTGGAAACCCCCTATCCCATCCCCCACCTTCCTAGTCCTGCTTTTATGAATGTGCTCCTCACCCACCTCCCCCCTCCCCCCTGCCCTAGCATTCCCCTACACTTGGGCATCAAACCTTCACAGGCCCTCTGCTACATATGTAGTTCGAGCCATGGGTTGCTTCACGTGTACACTTTGGTTAATCGTTTAGTCCATAAGAGCTCTGGGATGTCTGCTTCGTTGATATTGTTCTTCTTCTTATGGGGTTGTAAACCCCTTTAGCTACTTCAGTCTTTTCTCTAACTTCTCCTTTGGGGACCCCATTTGTCAGTCCAAAGGGTGGCAGTGAGTATTGCCTCTGCATTTGTCATGCTCTGGCAGAGACTCTCAGGAGATAGCTTTCTCAGGCTCCTGTCAGCATGTACTTCTTGTTCTCTAAAATATTGTCTGGGTTAAAGCTAAAGTCCAAGTGGATCAAAGAACTCCATATAAAACCAGATACACTGAAACTAATAGAGGAGAAAGTGGGGAAGAACCTCAAACACATGAGCACAGGGGAAATTTCCAGAACAGAAAACCAATGGCTTAATGCTCTGAGAGCGAGACAAATTTGGCCTCATAAAATTGTAAAGGTTCCGTAGGGCAAAGGACACTGTCATTAGTACAAAACAGCAACCAACAGATTGGAGAAAGATCTTTACCAAATCTACATCTGATAGAGGGGTACTATACAATATATACAAAGAGCTCAAGAAGTTGCTCCAGACAATCAAATAACTATTTTAAAACTGGGGTACATTGCTAAATAATAAATTGTTAACTGAGGAATATTGAATGGTCAAGAAGCACCTAAAGAAATGTTCAACATCCTTAGTCATCAAGGGAATGCAAATCATAACAACCTTGAGATTCTACCTCACACCAGTCAGAATGGCTAAGATCAAAAACTCAAGTGACAGCAGATGCTGGCAAGGATGTGGAGGAAAAGGAACACTCCTCCACTGTTGGTGCAACCACTCTGGAAATCAGTCTGGTAGTTCCTCGAAAACTGGACATAGTACTAACTGAGGACCCAGCTATACCACTCCTAGAAATATACCCAAAAGGTGCTCTAACATATAACAAGGACACATGCTCCACTATGTTCAGAGTAGCCTTATTTATAATAGCCAAAAGCTGGAAACAACCCAGATGTCCTTCAACAGAGGAATGCATACAGAAAATGTGGTACATCTACACAATGGAATACTACTCAGCCATTAAAAATGACTTCATGAATTTCGCAGCAAATGGATGGAACTAGAAAATACCATCCTGAGTGAGGTAACCAAAGCACAAAAGTACACACATGGCATGTAATCACTGATAAGTAGATATTAGCCCAAAAGCTTGGCATACCCAAGACACAATTCACAGACCACATGAAGTTCAAAAGAAGGAAGAAGAAAGTGTGGATGCTTCAGTCCTTCTTAGAAAGAAGAACAAAATTCTCGTAGGTGGAAATATGGAAACAAAATTTGGAGCAGACTGAAGGAAAGGCCATTTAGAGACTGACCCACCTAAGGATCCAATTTATAACAATCATCTAACCTAGACAGTATGGAGGATGCCAAGAAGTGCATGCTTACAGGAGCCTGATATATCTGTCTTCTGATAGGCACTGCTGGTGCATGACAAATACAGAGGCAAATGCTTGCAGCCAACCATTGGACTGATATACAGGGTCTCCAATGAAGGAGTTAGAAATAGAACTAAAGGAGCTGAAGAGGTATGCAACTGATAAGAAGAACAATATCAACCAACCAGACACCTCAGAGCTCCCAGGGACTAAACCACTTGCCAAAGAGAACACATGGAAGGAGTCATGGCTCCAGCTGTATATGTAGCAGAGGATGTCCTTGACAGGGAACAATGAGAGGAGAAGTCCTTGGTCCTGTGAAGGCTTGATGCCCCAGTGTAGTGGAAAGCTATGGTAGGGAGTCGGAGGGACTGGGTGGTTGGGCAGGGGTGCACCCTCATAGAAACAGGGGGAGGGGGAATGGGATAGAATTTTTCCAAACGGGGAACTGGGAAATGGATAATATCTGAAATGTAAATAAAGAAAATATCCAATAAAAGGGAAAAATGGGGTATAGAAATAACAGAATTTACAGTAGAGGAATCTCAAATGGTTGAGTAGCACTTAAAAAGTATTCAAAGTCCTGAGTAATTAGGGGAATTCAAATCAAAAAAGACCCTGAGATTCCACCTCACACCAGTCAGAATGGCTAAGATCAAAGTTTCAGGTGACAGTACATGTTGGTGAGGAAGGAGAAAGAAGAACAACCCTCCATTGCTGGTGAGATTACAAAATGATACAACCACTCTGGAAATCAATCTGGTGTTTCCTCAGAAAATTGGAAATAGATCTAAGTGAAGACCCAACTATACAACTCTTGGACATATACCCAAAATTTGTCCCACCATACCATAGAACCATGTGTTCCATTATGTTTATAGTGGTATTGTTTGTGATAGTGAGAAGCTGGAAACAACCCAGACTTCCCATGACAGAAGAATGAATACAGAAAATGTGGATCATTTACAAAATGGAATACTACTCAGTTATTAAGAATACCATGAGTTTTGAAAGCAAATAAACAGAAGTAGAAAATATCATCCTTAGTGAGATAACTCAGACCCAAAATGACATGCACTTTATGCACTCACTACTAAGTGGATATTGGCCAAAAAATGTACAGAAATCCCAGGATATATTCCACAGAACACCAAAAGATTAACAAGCTGAAGGGCTGAAGTGAGGAAGCCTGTGAAGAAAGCAATCACGGGAAGGCAAGGGAGAGTCCCAAGTGGCAAAAGGGGCAGGGAGGGGAAGAGGAGAACATGACCAGAATTGAAGATCTGAGGGCCAACAGAAGGAATGAAAACAGGCAACCCCAAGAGGTAGGAGGTAGGGGTACCCTCCAGAATGTACCAGAGACCTGGGAGATGAGAATTTCTGAGGACTCAAAGGGAGGGACCTTCGATGAAATGCCCTACAATAGTGAGATTAAACTAGTAGAGCCAGTAGAAAGGCAAGGCATGGAGTGAGGGATGGGTTTGTTATCCTACAGTCAAAAACTCTGACCCATAATTGTTCTTGTCTGAAAGAATTGCAGAAAAAATGTAGGAGATCCTGAGGAAAAGGAGTGTACAGGGTCAGGCCCAAATAGGGATCCAGCTCAAAGGCCAAGGCCTGACACTAGTATTGAGGCTATGGAGTGCTCACTAAAAAGGACTCATTAAGCAGCTGAAAGAGTCAGATGCAGATATTTACACCAAACGAATGAACAGAAACTGCTGGTCCCTGTGGTTGAATTAGGGAAAGGATGGAAGGAGCTTAGGAGGAGGAGGACCCTGATATGAGGCCCCTAAGACATACACAGTAGAGGATTGTTGGGTCTGAGTTCAGTCAGAGAAGATGCACTTAACCCTCAAGAGACTGGAGGCCCCAAGGATTGGGGAGGCCTCATGGGGTGTGTGATGTGGAGGTGTAGGGGTGTGGGAACATCCTGGTAGACACAGGGTGGGGATGTGGAACAGTCAAAGGGTTGATCTGGAGGGGGATAAAATCTGGAGTGTAAAAAAAAATTAGATAAAGTCAAAAACAGGAAAAAATGTAATTAACATGTATAAAATTAACACCTGATTTAAAAGATTTTAGTATGAAGACAAATATAAAGGATATTACAATTTAAAAGATGTAATTTTAAAATTATAATTTTTATTAATTATATGTTGAAATGAGTAAAATATTTGAATACTGGTTCAAAAAGAGCCATTACTAAAGTAATTTTATGTTTTACTTTATAACATAATGTGGCTACCAGAAATTTTACAATTGTGTGCATGGCTCTATTTTTATGTCTGTTGGACAAAGCAACTCTAGACACACAGCTAAGCTTCATTTCCTGGCTTCTCTTGAAAATTGGTCAGAGAAGATGACTGAAGTCAGGTTAAAGGAATGCTGGCAGAGGTGAACCAGGCATTTATAATGTTCATGGCCCATGAACATTACCAGTTTCTGCTTTCATCATCATAGCAACTGAATGTAGAGAGCTCTGAAGAAAATGTAGAAGGTTTAGGGCATGCTGGCACAGAAACATAAAGGAACTTAGGTACTGAGTGCTTTGGCCCAGCCTACCTGGAGAACCCACAAACCAGTATCCCTGCTTAACACTGCAGTGTATGCAAGAAATCTATTTTTTATCAGAAGCCCCTGAAACGTATATGTTTTTTCAGTAGTTATTCTACCTGAACTAATTGAATAACTGTCTAAAACAAGCCTGTGGAGGCAGAATAATATATAAGACAGGGATAAGTCAGACAGTTGAAAACACAAGGATAACATGAAATATAAGGCAAGTATTTTTCTTTTGATTGAATTTTTAATTTACATTTTAAATGTTGTCCCACTTCTCGGTTTCCCCTCCTGAAACCTGTTAACTCACCCCCCACCCCAGCTTCTATGAGGGTGCTCCCTCACCTACCCACCCACTCCCTCACACCTCCTCTCCCTGACATTCCCCTACATTGGGGCATATAGCCTTGACAGGACCAAGGGTCTCTCCTTCCACTGATACTGGACAAGGCCATTCTCTGCTCAGACTCAGAAAGGAGGCAGCCTAGAATTGCCATCACAGAGAAGACAAACAAACAAATTCAGTTTGCTAGAACATACTGCCTGCCTCCAGGCAGTTTTCAGATTACAGGATAGAGAAGGAAGACAAACAAAACTGGGTGGTTTTCTGACTACAAGAAACAGAGATCAAAACTGAGGGAGGCAAGGTCAATTAGAATTTAAAAGAACAAAGAAACACAAACACAAACACACACACACACACACAGAGACAGAGAGAGAGAGAGAGAGAGAGAGAGAGAGAGAGAGAGAGAGAGAGAGAGCGCTTTTCACAGAGCTATAGGAGAGCCTCCTCATTAACCTGACAGATAAAATGAAGTTACCTAAAATAGAGGGAAACTCTTCTTATGACTAGTAGACAAACAGAAACAACAAAACTGTGTTCACAACAGGAGTTGGGATGAGCACACATTTCAATTAGGTAGAATAGAAAGATGGAAATATCTACAAGCCATTTATGTGGAATCCTTAGAAATGTATTATCTAGTGCTTAATATCTTAGTCTAGTCTTCTCCCTAACCTAATCTGAAAATCTTGAAAGATTCAAAGTATTTCAAAAAGCTTAACTGTCCCTTAAATAAAAATAAAATGATATTCTTAAAGGAAACGAGACACATCATGGGAGGAACAAAACAGAAATTATAATTCCAGGACCCAATAAGAATTGACAGGTATGTAAATAAATTAGATTAAAAAATCTATAGCAAAGAACTGAACTAAATGATGGAACGAGAAGATATGGACATCATGATGTCTGCTATGTAATGCTGCCTGTAATCACCAGGAGATATGGAAATATGGCCATGGCGAAGAGGAAGTACTGGGTATTAAGGATATTCAAGGAGAAAATATAGGAAAAAAAGAAAATATCAAAAAGCCAAACACATACTGGAGTGATGATGAACAAGTCCATGAAGTGGCCCAATTAGCTCAAAGACATATCTACATAAACTTTCCAAAATATAAGGAACAAAAGGAGAGAGCAAGACTTGTGAGTCTAGCTACAGTTGTTGCTATGATACAAACAATATGTGTAATAAACAACAGGGCTGAAATGAGACAGAAAAAGGAAACATTTAGACGTGCCAAAGAACCCAGTTAAAAACTTCAGAAAATGAGAAATGAATATCACATGTTCTTATTAATAGAATGAGTGCAGACTGGTACATTAAACAGACAAGAATAAACTGAGGGTAGTGAAATCTGGTCATAAAAATATGCGAGATAGTAGAAAATGAAACAGCACCTTACATACTCATACATTTAAATATTTACATGTTTTTATATATTTATATACCCATATGCATGTGAATGCAATTGCCTGTGGTGTACCAATATCTTTCAACTTTTAAGTAATCAGAACGATTACTTAGAATTTCAGCACATAAACCTGGAGAACCCACAGCTCAAAGACTATAATCTAAGGAGTGATAAGAGGGTCATTGGAGGGTTAGACGTTGCAGCTGTGTAGCATTTTGTACCTATATAGAGAAATGAAGGCTGCTAAGTATGATAAATACATGAGTTTGGTAAAAGGTAAAGGCATAAACACAATAGTACAGAAGAGGAGGAAAAAGAGAGGAAGAGCACAGTGAAGGTTCCTGAAATCCAGATGTGCATTCTATCTGAATGTATACTCAGAAAGCCAAATCAGCTATTAACAAATGAAACTGAAGTGTATCGGTGATCTATAAGTGAAAATTAAATGTGATTATTATACCTATAGAACAACATATCAAGTGAGTCATTAATGAACTAAATGATATCAGAACAGAAAGAACAAGAAAAAAACCAAAAAACATTGGCTTAGCATTAGATGTAAAATTTAAAACCTAATTATATTAATGTAAATATAGAAATCTTCCAATTAAGTTACAAAAACATACTGCCATAATAAATAAAATTTTAAAATATAAATTATCATTTGCTTTATTAAACATTTCAAAAATGTGGTGTCTATAGACTCTAAGTAAAATAGCCCAGAGGAAAGTTGTAGATTCAAAGCTCCTAGAGCAGATATTCTCAACTCATGGCTCTTGACCCTTAGGGGTTGAATGATCCTTTCACAGAGGTCGCCTAAGGTGATCAGCAAACACTGATATTTACATTATGATTCATAACACTAGCAAACTACAGTTATGAAATAGCAACAAAAATACTTTTATATTTGGGACTCAAAAAAACATGAGGAACTACATTAAAGGGTTGTGGCATTAGGAAGGTTGGGGATGAATCAATAATATACATTTACACAGTGGAATATTACTCAGCCATTAAAAAAACAGTGACAGCATGAAATTTACAGGCCAATGGACAAAACTAGAAAAAAAATCATCTCGAGCGCGGTATCTCAGACTCAGAAGGATGAATATGGTATGCATTCACTTATATGAGGACAAAAGCTGTAAAGTCAATAACTCATCTGTAATAGGTATAGATTAAGGAATTAAAGGGAACATATAGACTCATTTTGAAAGGGGAAAATAAGGGCCTACCTGCATAGTGAGCAGGAGGGAGAGATAGCTGAGGCAGAAGATTTGGAGAGAGACAGTTAAAATTAAGGGGGACTTGGGGGTAATGTGGAAAATCTAATAAAGTAGAAATTTCCTAAAATATATGTTTATGTGAAGGCAATCTAGGTGAAATCATTAATAATACCGGAGACAGAGTCCCAACTGGCTGGTTTGGTCAATAAATGAAGACTCTAGTACTAGGATTCGGTGACATCTAATAAGTTGTGGCCAAAGGTGTCCCTCAGGAATCTCCAAACAACTGAAGTTGTTGCTAAGACCATAAGTTATTCTCCACAAACTGATCACAAGCTCCTTATTGCTAAAGATAAGACCTACATGGCTCACTGAATGTAGAGATGTCACTCTGGTATCTGTATGGAGCCTTGAATCCTAAATGCCAGCATCTTTGGAACAGGAATGGAAACTCCATGCTCTCAAGAAAGAAGCATAGACGCCAAGCCAGTCATATACTCTTACATAAAATGCTAGTGTAATTGTGACTCAAAGCTTGTGGGATTAAACAACCAGTAACTGATTTGACTTAAGGCCCATCTATGAGATGGAATCCATGCTCAACAACTCTTGAGTTACCAAGAGTCTGAAACTAGATAGCCCACAAACCAAATAATACTGGTCTGAATAAATGGAAAAAAAATGCAGTGATAAAACAAGTCCTAATGATATTCTGTTATATTCGTAGATTAGTACCTTGTTCAGCCATTATCAAAGAAGCTTTCTCCTGCAGCGAATGGGAACTAATACATAAATCCACAGCCAGACACTACACAGAGAGTAAGAGAGCTTAGAACATTCAATCTTAAATGGGGTGATTCCATTAAATACCTCATCTTTGAGCTCAAGGAACCTAAAGAAGAGGATGGAGAGAGAATGTAAGAACTACAGGGGTTGGAGGATACCAAAAAACAAAGTCCTCTGAATCAGCATGAGCAAAGCTCATATGCTTCACAGAAATTAAAGCAGAACACACAGAACTTTCATGGGCCTGCACCAGTCCATCAGCACATGTATTATAGCTTCTAGTAATGTGTTTAAATGGAATTCCTGAATATGAAAACGAGTGAGTCTCTGATCCTGTGTTTTTTTGTTGTGTTTCTTCTGTTGGTTTGTCTTGTACAACTACAATGTGGTAGTTCTTTTATTAATTATACTTTATCTTGTTAATTTAAAAAAAATGAAGGAAGAAAAGAAACCTAGTTACTAAAATGAAGGATAACAAATGAACTGTCATTTATACTTGCTGGGAGAAGGGAAATCAATTTTCTCCAATGCAATAAGGTGGAGCCATGGGATGGTGGAAGCAGACCTGGATCAAGAGTAGAGTCCAGCTGGGTCCATATCCCAGTAGAAGTAGGATTGTGCCTCAAACGTTGCCCACAGACAGATGAAATGTCCACTCCCTTTACTTATAAGGTCATATAGTGGCCCGGATCTGGCCAACTGCATAAACTCACCCCAAAGGGATAAATAAACAGCTTTGTTCCCCATTTAAAATGAGCTGTCTCGAAGGAACACCCATTCAGAGCCTGCCCCACATGTGGCCCATACATATACAGCCACCCAATTAGACAAGATGGATGAAGCAAAGAAGTGCAGGCCGACAGGAACCGGATGTAGATCTCTCCTGAGAGAGACAGCCAGAATACAACAAACACAGAGGCGAATGCCAGCAACAAACCACTGAACTGAGAATAGGACCCCCGTTGAAGGAATCAGAGAAAGAACTGGAAGAGCTTGAAGGGGCTCGAGACCCCTTATGAACAACAATGCCAACCAACCAGAGCTTCCAGGGACTAAGCCACTACCTAAAGACTATACATGGACTGACCCTGGGCTCCAACCTCATAGGTAGCAATGAATATCCTAGTAAGAGCACCAGTGGAAGGGGAAGCCCTGGGTCCTGCTAAGACTGAATCCCCAGTGAACGTGATTGTTGGGGGGAGGGTGGCAATGGGGGGAGGGTGGGGAGGGGAACACCCATAAAGAAGGGGAGGGGGAGGAGTTAGGGGGATGTTTGCCCGGAAACCGGGAAAGGGAATAACATTCGAAATGTAAATAAGAAATACTCAAGTTAATAAAAAAAAAAATGAGCTGTCTCGATGAAGCTGCCGCCTAAGAGTTTCTTCTTACCATGCTCACATCTACCTGAAGGCTCTTCATTCCTAGTGGTCCTGCTCCACATTCCCTCTCAGGATCCAACACTTGTGACCTTGCAGGCTTCATGTTCAGTTGTAGTGGGCCAACATATAATGGAACCTACAGGGTGTTTTGTGTGTGCTTTTTTTCCTTCATTTTCCTCCTTTTTTCTTTTTCTTTATTAGATATTTTATTTATTTACATTTCAAATGGTATCCCCTTTCCCAGTTTCTTCATCTGCAAATCCTCTATCACATCTCCCTCCCTCTGCTTCTATGAAAGTGCTCCCACACCCACCCACCTTCACTGTCCTAGCATTTCCCTACACAACGACATTGAGCCTTCCAGGATCAAGGGCCTGCCTGCCTTCCCATTGATGCTTGACAAAGTCATCCTCTGTGACATATGCAGCTGGAGCCATGGGTTCCACCACGTGTACTCTTTGGTTGGTGGTTTATTCCCCGGGAGCTCTGAGGACTCTGGTTGATATTGCTTTTGTTCCTATGGGGTTACAAACCCCTTCAGCTCTTTCAGTCCTTCCCCTAACTCCTCCATTGTGGTCCCAGTGTTCAGACAAATGGTTGGCTACAAGCATCAGCATCTGCATTGGTCAGGTTCTGGCGAAGACTCTCAGGAGACAGCTTTATCAGGCTCCTGTTAGCAAGCACTTCTTAGCATCAGCAATAGTGTCTGGGTTTGGTGGCTGGATGCTGGATAGGTCATGTCTGTGTGTTGTATTGTGGGTATTCTTTGCTTTTGCCTAATATTCACTACCCGTGAGTACATACCATGTGTGTTCTTTTGTGACTGGGTTACCTCACTCAGGATGATATTTTCTAGTTCCATCCATTTGCCTAAGAATTTCATGACGTCATTGTTTTTAATAGCTGAGTATTACTCCATTGCATAAGTATACCACATTTTCTGTATCCCTTTCTCTGTTGCTGGACACCTGGTTTGTTTCAAGCTTCTGGCTATTATAAATAAGGATGCTATGAACATAGTAGAGAATGTGTCCTTGTTATATGTTGGAGCATCTTTTGGCTATATACCCAGGAGTATTATAGCTGGGTCCCCAGGTAGTACTATGTATAATTTTCTGACGAACTGCCAGACTGATTTCAAAATGGTTGTACCAGTTTGTAATCCCACCAGCAATAGAGGAGTGTTCCTCTTTCTCCACATCCTCACCAGCATTTATTTAGTTACAATTTGGTGGAAAAAGAAAAGAGAATGATGTTCATCTGAACGATTACTTGAAAAGTTTAAAGTTGCTTGCCTTATAAAACATCATTGTCTCAAAAAGAATCAGGAAAATGTGAAGGAATTTTGTACTAGACAAAATAATTTGTAATTTGCTTACCTCTTACGAGGTAGGACGGAATTTTCCTAGTCAGGTTTGACTTGAAAACTTAAGCTTAGGTAGATTTTTTTTCAGAAGTTAATTACTCATTTTTATTAAATGTGAGGCTGAAAATCTTTTCTGGCTATTTTCAACTAGATCTGAAATCAAAGTGGACAAAGATCATATTGCCCCCCCCCTCTCTCAGACACACACACACACACACACACACACACACCACTGAAATTGAAAGTGGGAAGGAACTCAGTATTGAGTTATTCTCCTAGACCAGCAAGTAAAATTAGATTAATGAAGGAATTAGAAAAAGAAAAACAGAGAAAGAAGAAAGAAAGGAAGGAAGGAAAGAAAGAAAAATGAAGGAAAGAAAGAAAGAAAGAAAGAGAGGAAGGAAGGAAGAAAGAAGAAAGAGGAGTGATTAATTAATTTCTGTTTTTGGGACCTCCACCTAGAGCTCAAGGGTAAACATCTGTGGAACCTAAGCTCTATGGCAAGGCAAAGAGTGTCCTCCTGATTTGTTTTGTATTCATTACATTTTTGTTCCAATCCATCCATCTGTTAGAAGTGTCCTCCATGGGTGGGCACTGGGTTTTACTTTTTAATGATTGCTTGTGTTTTAATATATTTTTCTAACCACAGGATATTTTCTTTAATCTATTCAATTAAGTGAGCCAGGAATTTGAAAGATACTATTTTCCAACTTCCTTTCTGATGAATAATTAATGTCACAAAGGAATTAGGTAGTAGGAGGTGGTTTTGTCCACACCATCTGCTGTGCGTGGGAACAAAAGGAAGATATTAAACTTTAAATTAGCTACTGCTTCATAGAATTGAAAGATGAAAGGAAATACACTCTAAAGGGGAAGATATTCATCAATTCTTATCAATAGAGAGATGTCTATGAAAGAGAGTTTTAAGGGGCAACCAAACTCTTTTAGTCCTTGATCAGTTTAATTGAAATGAATACAGGAAATCTGTAAGTATCATGTGTCTCTCCTTCAGGTTAATGCATTTCCAGTTTTCTATGCGTAGTAAGTAGCAATTTCTCTCTTTAATACATGTCTGAAGAATAACTAGAAAAAAGATGAGATCTTTTCAGTGTACACAGCATACTCAAGGATGAGTCTCATTTCCAGGGCAACCATGTCATCAGGCAAAGGAGAAAAACAAACACTTATGGCTTTGTGTATTTAATTTAAGAATTATTTTCTGAGTTTTGATCATTAAAAAAACAGTTAATTTTCATGAAGAAATGACTTTGTATGCTCCATTTTCCTATACAACTAAGCATAATGTTCTTTAAAAGAAATAACTGCTTATTTCTATACCCAGAAGCCTCTATGTTTGTAACATTATTTCTTCTTAAACAGAGCTTAGAGGACATAGATTTTATGCAAAGTCAATAAATACCCCTAAAGGATCCTATGAAAATGACACATTTGATAAGGGCATAGCTGATAGTGCCTGTTAAGAGCATAGCTTCACAGTCAAGCAGAGTCTGTACAGAAGTAATATTATCTGACCCTTGGAAAATGACCCAAATCTTTTTCTGTCCCACTATATCCTTCTATACAATGGGAAAGCGGTCTCTTAAGCACTAAAACACAAAGGACAGAAGGCAATATAAAACATGTATTTCCAAAAAAGAGGCATATGTGTAGAGTAATGCTGAATTTGTCTGAGACCATGGATCTTGCCCCCAGTTCCTCTCCATACTCCTAATACACATGCAAGTGGATGATGAATTTAGGAGAAAAACAATTCCAAAGAAAATTAATATGAATTATCAAGATATAGAAACATTCCATTTGACTAGTGATTAAATAAAAGTGTGTTTGTAACTTTCATATGCTAAAAAGATTAAAAAGATTAGAATAACCAGGGTCAGAGGCAGAAGGAGAAGAATATCACAATGTTTCTTGTGATAAAATTGAAGGGACATTTTGGCACAGCACATAGAAAGTGATTGGGAAGGTGAAAGATAGATTTATTCTTTTATCTCTCTATTTTATGAGTGTGACTTTGTCTTGTGGAAGCAAATGGACAAATATTTAAGCCATGCTTATATAAAATAATATTTATTGCTGTTCTGTTTGCAATTGTAAAATATTGGATTAATGCAGATATCAGTAAACAGATTACTGTTCAACTGCATTACAAAAATATTATGTTGTTTTAAGACAACTAAGGTTTGCATGTGAAGTCATATTGAATGACGACCTTGGCAAATACTGCCAAAAAAGAAGAGTATATCTTAATCATGATTGGAAAATGCAAAAGATTGTGGAGAGATAGGCCACTTATGTAATCTTCCTCTATTTTCCCTACTATCAATACACAAGTGCCTGGCAATGTCTGAAGATAATGAACAGATGTTGAACACTAACCCGTCAGCCCCATATGTTTGGACCTGCCTAGTTTGTCATGTTACTGCATGAAACAATATCTAAAAAATTGTGAGGAAAATTAGATTCCCTGAAACAGCTCTGGACTGCTTACCATGCCATCTGTAAAATGCCATTGGAAAGTCAAGGAATGTTTTCAGATCCCAAGTCTCTAAGTGAGATGACATGCCCACTATAATACAAGATATAAAATGAATATAATTTGATTTATAAGCACAATCTAAAGAAGACCTCTATATATACACATCTATTTAATGTTTCTAGCCTCAAATTAGTTTATGTAGGTGAACACCTTTAGATACTTAATACATTGTAAGTACAACGTTTGAATGGTTTAAAATTAGAAATAATCACTTTGAAAGGTTTCCCCTTTGATTAAAAGAAGGACCAGTGAATGGCTTAGTATATAAAGACACTAATAATGTAAGCCTGAGGACCTGACTTGGAGATCTAGACTACTCATATAGATGGAAAAAAAAACCTGATTTCCTAAATTTGTCCTTGATATTTACATGCACACCATGGCAATATGTCTACACATGTAAGTCCTCTAAACACACACACACACACACACACACACACACACACACACACACACACACACATACACACACACACACGTGCGCAAGATTAATTATACAATTAAAAACAGAAGGATAATTGAATTCAGAAGTGTCATTTGCTCTTTATCAGGATAACTTTTCCCAGGATTCTTTATGAGACATGATAGGAAATATAGTGCAAACATGTCTCAACGAGACTGGCGATGCTAGAAAAAAGAATGACAGATTATAAGATTGCTTGAATCATTTCACCACACTGGGAATTCATGTCAAGAACACAATTTTCAGCACAAGTTCTCAGCATCAATTGCTAAACCATTCAGATGTCTGGAATATTATGGTTTCTGAACTCTGTAGGATTATTAGGATGAGCAGTCTACCATTTGCACACAAACTAATAAATAAAATGTTTCTCCAATATTATAAAAATTAAATACATGTTCACTGTTTAATTTTTAAATTTATTATTTGCTCCTGGAAAAATTCATTTAGTCAACAGTAATTTGCCCGAGATAATGACAGACAGATGAAAAAAATGGGAAAGTCTTAATCTATGTATAGTTTTATTTATTTTTTAATATTCTTTTATGGATGTGAGTGTCTTCACATTTGGGGTACAGAGGTTCAGAATTGAGACTTGATCTTGGTAATGAGTATAAAATCTCCCATCTCCTTCACTAACTTTTGGTTGAAAGTCTATTTCATTCTGTATTAGAATGGTTACTTCAGCTTGTTTCTTGGGACCGTTTGCTTGGAAAACCTTTTCCCAGCCCTTTAAAATGAGCTACTGTTTATTTTTGTTGCTGAGGTGTATTTCTTGTATGCACTAAAATCTTATTTATGTATCTACTCCATTAGTTTGTGTCATTTTATTGGTGAATTGAGTCCATTGATGTTGAAAGATATCATGAGCAATGATTGTTAGCTCCTGCTACTTTTGTTGTCACATACCCTCCAATTTCTTTCTCTTTCTTTCCTTTCTCTAGTGTGCTTTGAGTCTTTAGTAAGCCTAGGATAATCCCTCAGAGCTGAGGGTGGCCCTTGGATCACTTTGGGTGCTCATTTTATGATCAAGAAATTATTATTTATCACCATAAGCTCTGGTGTCATTTCCAATTCTCTGATGGCTTTCATGGCCTTGACTGAAACAGTTTTTGACATTGTAGTCCTTGTTTATAACTTTACTGTTATAAGATAAATGTATCTGATGAGAATGTAATTGCTGACTGAATGACTGACTGTGTGGTGCCCTGATAAACTATGAAGTGTTTGAGAAAAATCTTGCTTTAATATTTTTGTGCCTCCACCAGGCTTAACTGCACCAAATGTATTTCCCTTGGAAATACCTCTGTTTAATAATTATATGGCTCATGCTGTCAAATGCTTCTTCCTTAAACCCCAGAAATACAGCACAGAGAGAAATTAAGGCAATTGTATTCATTTATCAAAAGCATGAATTAACACAATTCTAAACAGAATTCAGCATGTTCTTGTATAACTTTGTGTAATATATACACTGCATATAATTAAGACAGTGTGTTATCACATACATAGGGGCTACACTTACTATCTGCAGAGGTTTAGTAAGCTTCGAACACTCATTATTAATATATGTCAATTTAGCAAAGGAGATTAGTGGTTTAATATTGTTGGTTAGAACAAAATTGGCCTACAGCTCTAGAAAGCCACTCTCAGCATTTTCTTCCTCGAATGAGAAAAAGAAATCACAGCTCACCACCCAGTGTACGCCAACTTTGGAGAGCTTTCCCAAACTTGTTCTTCTAAGAATGTTTTATGTCTTAGGAGTCAGCATTGCTCTTTTTTTCCAGAAGACATTTCCTATGTCTTCATCTTCACTGGTGTAGTTTTCCTACCAAGGATCTCTTATTTTCATCTACTTTTTTGTTTTACAGCTCTCCTATCTACTCTGGAAGCACCATTGAGAAGTCTCCTTTGTTGAGCTCTTTCCAGTGCCTGATGCTTGAACTCAAAATAAATCAAGTATCTGTGAACATTCCTCTTTACTTCACATATCTAGGTCTATTTATAGCCACTGTTGTCCAAATATCATTCTTCATATTAGTTTGCCAGAGCACCCACATGTAGAGGCTTTTTAATCCACTGCTGCTTTGCTTTGTAATGTAATCCCTTGGGTACATGATATTTATGTCATAAACAAACTTTCAGAGTTACTGGTCAGACATAGTTAACACCAGTTGTGAACTTGACACAAACCTGGATTTTTGTGGAAGAGAGAAACTCCAATGAGGGTTTGCCTCTTTAGATTAGCCTGTAGACATATGTGCAGGATGTTTGCTTGATTGCTATGAATTAGGAAGGACCAGTCTATTGTGGATGGTATCATCTCTAGGCAAGTGGGCCTGGGTCGTATAAGAAAAATACATAAACACGGGCCTTGAAGGAAGTCATTTATCAGTATACCCACATGGTTTCTGCCTAGAGTTCCCCCCTTATTTTTCTTTGTGATAGACTATAACCTATAAGATTAAATAAACCATTTCCTCTCTAAGTTGCATTTCATCATAGTGTTTCTTAGAGAAAAAGCAAGGTAGAGTAGGACATTATCAAACTGAAACGAAGAAACCATTTTGCATTTAGGAGTGACTGATTTCTTTCCAGAGGATGATGAAGTCTGTGAATTCATATATACACACTCATTTCATCCAAACACGTTTTCATTTTCCTTTTGACTTCACATAAGTTATGATGATCAAAAGTAGGAAGAATGAGGGGAAAGGACACAGAGTCTGTGCTGTGAAGTCAGCACATCCTTCACCTTGTATCCAATGCCTGTGTGTGCATAAAGGCAGAATGTACACATGCACATGCATGTCAGTCACATTCTAGCCCATTTCTTCTGTAACCATGGCAATAGAAATAAATATAATGGTGGTAGTGCTATATTACATAAAGGAGCTCAAAGTCACCTCTGTGTATTAGACCTTCATTCATTTCATAACCAGATGCTGAGGCCTCTGGGCTTAAAAGTTTAGCAGTGTCAAACTCATTTCCATTTTCTTACACTTAGATTTCTGCATGGTGGCAGAAAAGCAGAGAAAGGGAGTCTAACCCCAACTAGGCTAAATGGGACTTATAGATAGATGCACACATGGCAAGGGGGACCAATATCATCCACATGATTCGCTGACCTGTATATCTCTTACCATGTTGACAGATGAGAGAATTTTGATTCCATGTGGATAGATAAAGGAATGCATAGACCAGACATTGGAGGAGTGAATATCCACAGGAAAAATAAGGCTTTGACTTCTACATGCTTTGAAATGACTGCCACATATATATTATGTTTCTTCCCATAACCCCTCTCTTCTGAAGTTGCCTTGCCTGGCCCCAGAGCAAGATGAGAAGTGTAGTCTTTTAACAGGGAATTATCAGTTCTCTTTTCCTGTAACTGTTGTTGTAGAAATATAAAAAATAAAAAAAAAGTATTGTGGTTCTTTTACCCTGCTAGATATCCGCTAGATTATCTGCTAGATATCTTGGCAGAAACACATCCCAGCCGCACACTTTCCTACACTCAAACCCTCAAATAAAAGAATACACAACACAATAATCTTAGATCCAATTGGTAAGATATAATTGCCCACTTAAACATATAAAGCCCGGTACCATCCATCCCTTAGGAACATTAATAACATCCTGTAAATACACAGAGCAGAATCTTAACATCACCTGCCATGGCTTCTCACCCTCTTCTCTGTCCTGTCTCTTCCTTTCTGTTCTAGTCTCCTCTTCTTCCTTCAAACTTCTCTCCTGCCCATCCTTCCTTCTCCTCCAATGACAGGCCTCCTTCTATCCTGTACCTGCCCCTCACCTGTGCTTTACAAATTCAATGGGGAGAAGGTTCTGGTGAAGTCACCTGATTCCTGAGTAAGTGACTAGGCAGCTGTCCTTCCGGCAGTGGAATTAGCATCAAAATACAGATAACTCCAGGGCAAACCACAACAAATTGTTCACCATTCATAGCCTGCTTGTCTTACACACTTCCTAAAATCTAACCTCTCCCGTCTTCACCATAAGTTAACTCTCAAGCTTTCCCCAGAGCTTTGTGATGGAGAGACACATCCTGAGACATACCTAAATATCCAACTCCCAATGAGCTGTTAGTGTCTCTCCACTTCTGGATAGCATCCTATGCCCTGAGCTTCTGGATAGAGTGGCACCTTGCATGCTCTTTGGCCAAGGTCTTCACCACAAAACTATTTTGGTATGCCTTTTATTGTGGCCTATTGTACCTATAGCAGCCCTCAAATCTCTCAAGCCTGAAACAAATAGAAGAAAGAGATAAGTATCAAAGCTTTTTTGCAGAAGGAATAAAAGAAGATATTTTTGAGAAAAAAACAGTCATTAAAATTATTTTTATATTTTAACCTAATTAATAAATTAATTTTTATTATTATTAAATAAAATATGGGAGGACTCTTTTTCATTTGTAGTTATTTCATGTGTGTAACACACATATTAAATATATATCTTCTTTATGTATTGTTATATTTCTCGCTTTTACTCACTTTTGATCTTTTGCCCTTTTCTTCTTTAAACAGGCCTCTGGGGTTTTATTCTGTGTTTGCTCTGAGGAATGGAAGAATGTTAAACAGATGCATATTTTGATGACTTATAAAGACTAGCAAATGAGCACAGTGCATCGATACTTCCCTAGAGCTGTTACCAAGGAAGATAATCTGCGTAGCAAGGCTTCTCAGAGGTAGACATTAACTTGCAGATCTTCACTGATTATGAGGAGATTGCAAACTTTGATTATTGGCCTCCCCTTTAAAAGATTTCTTTTAAACTGTGAGTAATCTACACTCTTGGTAAAGAAAAGCAAACTCATGTGGACTTTGTGCAGACTTGTCATCCCTTTAAGCATCCAGAGCAGGTCATTTCAGGAACTCTTCATTGAAGGTTTCCATGGCTCTCAATCACAATTAGGGTTAATAGTGCTTGGCCTTCCCTGAGTCTCCTTGCTCCAGCTGTGACTGAATAGGGTTTCCCCACAGCACCAACCCCCTGCTCCCTATGGCATCAGGAAGGAAGCTCTCAACTTTCTTCTAGCCTGATTATGTAGGTATGTGCTTCCTAGGGCAGCAGGCTGTGATCTCAGTGGCAGCTCTACTCCCCCTGGCACGCATGCTCTGCTGCTCTGCTGTCACCTTTACAGGACTTTTAAGTCCTTTTGCTACACAACCTTAATCGCTCCTTGCTAGGAAAAAGAAAAAGTGTCCAGACTGAAAAGGAATTGGTGTGGGTTGGGAGCGGAAAGAGACTTGAACAAGGACTTACCTTTTAGCTGTTTCAGTTTAGCATGGTCCATAAAACCATTAGGGGAGACACACTAGGGTCTGTGAATGAAGGAGACAAGCATTTTCAAAGACTGTTATATGGAAGCAAACCGAATGCTTCTATTACCCAGGTACTACACCAAATAGTTAAACTTCATGAACTCACTATATGTTGATAATAAGAATAACAGGTTAATTGAAAAGTCACAGTTATTTTCCTAAGGAGCAAGCTGGATGTCAATACAGAACCTTGTTAGTACTGACAGAGACCTGTGGTATTACTGCCATCTAACCATCCCCTATCACTATTCTCAGATGTATCAAGCTTTGGAGCAATGACAAATAGGAACTGTACTCTGTGTGAAGTCCCTCTGCACTCCCTCTCTCAGTCTCACTCAGCACCCATGGCTCCTCCCAGCACAACACTCTGCACTCCTACCCTAAACCTCTCCTTCTCTGCAGCTTGGTTTCAGTTTCCCTTCCTCCTGCTTTGGATACCAAAGTGACCGAAGTAACTCAGCCATTTTGCCTACAAACTCTCTTGGTCTCTTAGCTTTCTCTTGGCTATTTGGTCCAGTGATTTTCTCTTGGTTGGCCTGCCTCCTTCCCCTACCTGTTTTCATTTACATGGTCTAGTTCATTCTGGTAGGTATGTTCATTCTGGGCCTTGCTAGAGATGCCTCTGAGTACACTTTCCCTTTATCTACAGTAAACCCTTCTCCTCTACCATACCTTGGAGCACTCGTGTCCTCATTTCTTCTTTCATCTTTCATCTGGTGCTGAACCCAGCCAGTCTCTGCTTCGTCTGTTAGCAGATACCTCTGCTAGCCATCTGTCCTGCAGTTCTTTGAGACCTAACACTTATGAGAGTGCAGAAGTTCAATCAACCTCCCAGAGGAAAGTACATCATCCAGGGAAACTAAATGTGTATTCCTATCTCTTGGTTACTCACATTTGACCAAGAATAAAGTATCATTCTTTTGAATAATGAACTGTGTTTGGTTTTGATGATATATCTGAGAAGAGTGCTTGTTTTCAAAGAAAATGAGGAATCAGATAACCAGACTTTATGTTGGAAGTCATCTTTTTAGAGATATTTCACATTCAGGTGCACCAAGTACTATGAAGACAAAACATTCAACTGAAACATATCTGAAAGGACGCTATCTCACTCACATAGGCTATTTATGGGCAATTTTCCTGCTGAATGTTTCTGTTTTAGAATATTTCTAATCTAAAGATGTCTAATTTGGCAGAGGACCCCTAAGACTATTTAGAATGTCTAGCACAGAGCTACAGAATATATTCAATGGAAGTTATTCATAACCCAACACAGAACAGTGCAACCCATTAATAACCCAGAAACAACAGCACTCCCTACTCAACTGCTTGTCACAATCTGTGTTTAAGGAGTTGGGAGAGGTGAAATATGCTATGGGACTAAACCTTTGAGTTTAAACTGTTGCCATAGGCATTGACCTCTGATCATCAAGGCAAATAACCTATCAACAAGCTGTAGGAGGAATAACTACCTGTAGCAATGCTGAGGTAAAGGTGCAGAAGGCAAAGGGAATTTGAATGTCGGAATAAGCAGGGTCATTTACTAAATGTGTCTCATACTGGGCATGTCATAGAAGCATTAATACATTGTCAGTTAGGTCTTTTACTGGTTTGCTTTATTTTTATTTTATGGAGTCCAGTAATATTCATATGCAGTTGAGTCATAAGTAACTGGAATTAGCTAATAGTCTTGCTCAACTCATGAGGTTCTATTATCTTAGTGGGTGAATCTAATCCACATCTAATAGACATTGTCCAGAGCAGTGCTTATCAACATTTAGGTAACAACCCCTTTCTGGGGTCAATGGCCATTTTTCAAAGGCCACTTAAGACTATTTAGAAACACAGATATTTGCATTGTGATTCATAAGACTGGCAAAATTACAGTTATGATATAGTAATGAAAATAATTTTAAGGTGGAAGTATCATCACAATATGAGAAATTGTACTAAAAGTTCAAAGCATTAAGAAGATTGAGAGCCACTGTTCTAGAGGATTGCGTCAGAGGGGCAGAGACTTAACTTCTGCTTACCCATACATCATTCAATGCCGAGCAATTGCAACTCTGTGTGGTCCTGGATTTTTTTTATCATTTTCCTCAGTAAGTGATGAAGATATCAAGGAACTATAGCATAGGATGTCTTTATAAAAAAATGAAAAGCATTTTTCAATAAATTACATATCACCTGCCGATTATTTATAGTTATTTTGGGAAAGTGCATTTTACTTTCAAAATTATTCCCAAAAACCAACTAGAGAAAGGAGGGAATTAAATGTGCTTAGTGTATTCTACTCTTCTGTTACTTTATATTCCAGGGGAGCTAACTTTTATGGTTTATATCAATGCATTTCCTTGTTTCTATTCAGGATTTATGAAGACTAGCAAGGGAAAAAGAATTAAGGAGTTTATTAGCCAGGTTTACTTTGTAGCCAATTTTTTTTGTATCATAAGCTATACATTCTATCAACGTAACCCCATGTGTTCTCTTTGTGGACTCTGCTACAGTGCTTCCCCACTGGACCTGCTGCAAAGTTAAGAAAACACTGCTGTAGTGGCCAGGCCTATGGGTACCACTTTATGTTCTAGTTTCCAAATCTCCTACACTTTTGTATACATTGTATACATATTATTGTTACTAATTTTATTGTAATTATTATGAAACTATTAACTTGTAGTATCTATTTGAGAAAGCAGTCACTTACAAAGGAAATACTGAAAGTATCCCGTTCATATCTGAACATTATTCACAGAATGCACTCTGAATAGCAAGTATCTTCATATCCTATAAAACTAAAGCAAGCGGAGACTACATGTGCATAGTCAAAGCTACAAGCTGAAAAATTCCGCATCTTATCTTATGGATTTTTTTATATTAGCCTAAATAATCATTTCCATTCTTGTCTGATAAGATTTTATATTTTAACTATGAAATGTGGTGACATAGAAATAGCCAAAAAGCTTAACAGGAGGAAATGGAAAATCTAGTTTGGTAGAGGTTCAAGTCACTGCCATTACCTTCATGGGTGTAGACCCTCAGCCTCACTCTAAAGGCTTCCCTTCCCAATACAAACTCAGTATGAACAAAGACAGACGCAAGGGAGACTGCTCTCTAAAAGTTCAATTCAGTTTTACAAACTGGAATGACATATTTCAAGTTCTTTCCTCTCAAATGTCTTTCCTGGATACTTTCCAATATATAATAAATTAAATTTGGAGAGGGCATTTGAGGAATATTATATGGATTCGTTGAGGTTTTCATTGGGGAAGAAAATAGGGTCCTCGGGTTAAATGAATGGAAAATGCTTTTTAAAATAAGCTAGAAAAAAATCGAACAGAAAAGGAAACAATGCATTACATGATCTCCACATTGACCATGATATCAAATTGCTCTTTTATAAGAACACATGGAGCTCAAATCACTGAGCCTGGTGGGAAGCAGGAAGCATTGTGGTTTGCTGTAATGCAGATCTCCATCTTTACGCTCAGAAAGAAGCAAAACCCACTGTATCAATCTTGTTATATTATTTCTGTTCCCATATGTCTTACTGGTTTGTTTTGAGTCAGGATATGTTGAAAATGGTATTTCAGTGAATAGAATGGGGCACGACTTAATTTTCAGCCTATAAGTATCAAATTGATTAATTAAAGAGTAAATAATCTTTAGATTTTACAATGTTCACAATTTCATATATATGCACACACACACACGCGCACACACACATGAACGCACACATATCTATCTATCTATATCTATATATCCTTTTATGTGGGGTGTGTATGTGCGTGCGTGCGTGTGTGTGTGTGTGTGTGTGGGTGTGTGTGTGTGTGTGCGTGCGCATGTGTGTCTTCATTTTTTTGACACTCAGTGCTCAGGGTAAGCCCAAAGTCTACATCTCATCAGAATATAAAAATCAGTGTATATTCAGTAAATCTTTTGTAAGTGATATGTATTTGAAAAGCACAATTTAATTTCTAGGTAATGAAAAGTAAAGCCTAAAATAAAATAGTTAGGTCAAATTATAAAAACACTCACAATCTGATGAAGAAAAAGACATGTAATTAGATAATTTTCTATGATGATTTCCTAGCAGAGTACATAGTTTGTGGGTTAATAAAAATGAATACACAAAGGTAAGAACTCTTACCTCAAGAGAAGAAAAGAAATAACTTGTAATAAACAATCTCCACAATTTGTATTACTTCACATAATCAGAAATTTTTCTCTTAATATGTGGGTCATGTAGGCTGACAGATTGCTATAGTTATACATGTTTGGTGATTTACCTTAGATTATCTCAATCTTGACCCATACTCTAAAAATGACTGTGGCAGAAGAAAAGCACACTGAATTAAATCTTCTAACAGAAAGTGCTATTTCTTCTTATGTGCTGTATAACTAAAGATACCTGATAGTCAAATACACCTTTAGAGGAATTGGAGAAATACAATGTGTTTAGAATAACAGATACAAATATTTGTTATGACTACTAATGCTTTATCTAATGTGACTCAGAGAACCTAACAATATACTGAAAAGACCTCCAAAAACTTGAGGAAAGAAATTTCTAGATTGTTTATCTAAATAAACTCTAACAGTTTTTATTTTTTCTGTAAGTGCTTTTGTCTGTGTACATCTGTGCACTATATTTAAGATGGCGCCTTTGGGTTTGAATATGCATATGCATGTTTGTGATGTGTAAGCCGATGAACTTCGGGTAGTCTGTCTTGCTTGCCATCTACATTGTTTTCTGGGACAAGGTCTCTCATTTTTCTGAAAGTTATGAAGTCTGACTAATGAGTCCTAGGGATAAATTTTTATACACACACACACACACACACACACACACACACACGCACACACACACACAAACACACACACACATGCACACACACAATGCTATATATAAATGTTATATATTATAAATATGATGGGAACATACATGTAGGAAGAGTTAGGAACAGTATTTTTCTTAGGTAACAGCGATTGGATTTTGCTATTTCTGAATAAAATTTATATAAAGAATGGTATATTTTATAAATTCAAATTAATAGTGTGATAATGTACTCTGGATTTCAAGAAATCATTTTACTAGTAGCTAAGAGTAGAACAATCATTACCTGCTAAATATCCTATTTGAGAGAGTTCCTTTGTTGAAGACACTAAGCATATTTGATACATTAGGGTTTTTATTTAATTTGATTTTTCTTGGACATTTTATGTATTTACATTTCAAATGTTATCCCCTTTCCATGTAAGTTTCAAATAGAATATTAGAAAAAATTTCTATATTGTATGTTTATGAGAAAAATGTAGTAGCCTTGTTTCTATTTTCTTTCAGAGGATGATCTTGGGCTAGGAAACATGGGAATAGAGTCACAATTTTCTTTAAAATTATCCCTTACTTTTTATTTTGCAACACTTTCTAACCACTTCTAACAATTAGGGGAACAAAAAGAAAAGAAAAGAAAAACCAAGCCAAACCAACCAACCAAACAACCCCCACAAAAAAACAACAAACAAACAAACAAAAAACAAAACATTGCTTGTATAGTTTTATCAGGCTTTGCAGAGGAATTAGATTTATTTCCATCTCCACCTGCATTTACAGCTTTCTTTCTTTATGAAATTTATTCTTCTCATTTTATCACCTATTCCAATACTGCTTCTCATTTCCCTCAACTTGCTGTCTTTCTTCTTTCTAGTCAGACTTCAATATCCTGTCTGAATGTCCTGAGGTTTTTATTATTATTTTTAGCTCCATCTTCTGTGTTCATAATAGTTTCTCCTATGGTATTTAATGAAATGCTGGTGAGGAATCTTTCATATTTATTGGTTTAAAGAAATCTGAAGTTTCCGGGGAGTGGTTCCTGGACATATATAGATGATGCCCATACATCTTCCTGTAGTTCTTAACTTGTGGGTCATAACTCAGGAGTTGGCTAAGATCATTAGAAAACACAGATATTTGCAATATTATTCATGCCAGTAGCAAAATTACACCTCTGATATAGCAAGGAAAATAATTTCATGGTTGGGGTTACCACAACATGAAGAACTGTATCAATATCACAGCATTAGGGAAGTTGAGAACCACTGAGACGTACATTTATCTCCCACCACACAGAGAAGAAAACGGAGGTTCTGAGAAACTGTAATGATAGTGCAGAATTATTGTAGTAATTAATGTGTCTTTACATCCTTAACATTGTGATGTGTAGATCTCTTACAACTCTCTTGCTTAGTCTATAGAATAATGCTGGGGAACAGATTTTATTTTATTTTAGTATATATTTTTATTATGTTGTAGAAGTGTGTGTATGTATGTATGTATGTATGTATGTATGTATGTATGTATGTATGCATGCATGTGTCTGTGTATTTGATGTTGTGCACCACGTGGATGTAATGGCCTGAAGGCCAGAAAGAAATGTTAGATGCAATGAGATTGGAGTTTTAGATGGTTATGAACCACCATATGTGTGCTGGGTACAGAATCTGGTTCTTCTGCAAGAACAAGTGCTCTTAACCACTGCTTATCACTCTAGCCTCATAAAAGCAGATTTCATTATTCCCATTTTAGAGAAGAAAATAAAACCCACGGGTATTATGTAAATTAGTCTGCAAAACTTAGGATATTTAGTATTGATATGTACCATAATCACTAGGTAGTACTCTCAAAGTGATTCATTATCATTTAAAAGTGGCATGTGTTTTACAACTACCAACAATTTGATTCTTCTGTGACAAAGTGAATAAAAATAGACCCCATGGGTTCATAGGAACTTACACTATTAGGATGTGTGCTCTTGTTGGAGAAGGTCTGGCCTTGTAGGAGTAAGTGTGCTTCGGTCATCTTCCTGGTGCCTGCAGATTAGGAGGTAGAACTCTGAGCTCTTTCCCCAATACCTTGTCTGACTGCATACTGTCATGCTTCCTGCTATGATAGGGATAGGCTAAGCTCTGAAACTGTAAGTCAGTTCCAAATGAATGTTTTTGTTATGAGTGTAGCCATGGTCATGGTGTCTCTTCATAGCAATAAAACGCTAACCAAGACACATTCCAATCAGTTTTACATATCAGAAAGCAGGATGTTCTATGGTGTGTGCTGTTGAGACATGGAGTGAAGACGGAAACCTCAGGATATCCTCTAACAACTGGGACCACAACTTTTTGTTGTGTTGTGTTGTGTTGTGTTGTGTTTGCAGTACAGTGAGGTGCATCATAATTAAATTACCTTTGGCCAAAAGAAATTAATAGCATGTTTCACTTTAATTTTCCATTTCTTTGGTTTTCTCTACCATGATAGAATAAATTTTGTGAGTGGATTGGGGTGGATGGGAATGGGAACATGAGGGATCGGGTAGTGGTTGAAGGGACAAAGGGAAAGAGTGATGAAGATATGACTGGGATTGAGGAGCGTTTGCAAAGCTACTGTAATGAAAACTCTCTGATGTGGGTCTCTCTTCTTCCTGGAGTCATTGGTTACCATTCCATGAGGGTGAAGGGGGCAGGGTCAACAAACAGAGTTTCAGACTGCCTGTGAGTACACATTGTAATAATGACACACCAAGATCAGCTTCGGGAGATAGATCAACTTTATTTGAGATCAAATGAGGGTTATATAGTTTTGGTGATAAAGGTAAGGACATCCAGGGTAGGAAATGGTCATTGGCAGAATGCTAAGGTATTGAGATATCTCATTAGTACCGGAAGGCAATCTCAGGTGTAGCTGAATGAGTTCTTATCAGGAGAAAGGAAGCTGAACCAATAAATCACTAAGGCTACAAGACATTCCATAGGTAGAGGGTATAGGCGTTTTGAGCTCTCCAGGTAAGATCAGAGAAGGAGAAATCCTGCTGCTGAAGGGAATCT
Source organism: Rattus norvegicus (assembly GCF_021556685.1). Classification (NCBI taxonomy): domain Eukaryota; kingdom Metazoa; phylum Chordata; class Mammalia; order Rodentia; family Muridae; genus Rattus; species Rattus norvegicus. Next base: position 68,563,959 of record NC_141547.1, on the reverse strand, counting down.
GCCATTTTCCACCGAGCTCTATGGTTTCCTGTAATGTCAGACTTCAACTTTAGTTAGCAAGGTAACACCCTTAAATCAAAGAGAATGACCATAGAGAAGCCTCCTAAGAATGGGAATATGGAGCCTGAACTGCCGTCTTCAATAACTAAGCAAGGTTTTGAGCTGTTGGACTGGGATATCAATCCAGCCACAAAAATCTACGACCTACAATCTGCCCTGCCTGTAAAACATGCCCAAGCACGAGGTGCAGAACCTGTGGCACTGGCCAAGGAATAATTGGTTCAATTTACGGCCCATGCTATGAAAGGGAGACCATGCCCGACACTGCTTGGATGGCCAGGAACGAGGACGACGACGACGACGACGACGACGACGACGACGACGACGACAACGACGACAACAACAACAACAACAGCAACAGATTATAAAATAATAACGTCTTTTGAAGCAATTATTTTGTTTTATAATGTGTGTCTCTTTGTGGGGTATGTGCACACATAAGTACAAGTGCCGTAAAGTCTACAGGAAAATGTTGAGTAATGTGGACTTGGAATTTCAGAGAGTTACAAGCTGCTCTACGTCTATGCTAGGAACTGAATTTGGGTTCTGTATAAGAATAATGCATGATTTTAAACACTGAACCACCTCTCTCTCTCTCCAGATCCACTTAGACAGAGAGAGAGAGAGAGAGAGAGAGAGAGAGAGAGAGAGAAAACTTGGCTGATCATCTCATTACAGAGAATTTATGAAAATGAGCAAACTTAGACAAGTTCTTTTACTTGAAATGCCTGTTTAAACATGCTTACGACTTTTTTTATAATAGAGAGATGATATCTGTATGATGTATCATGTTTATCTCTCTAGAGGCTGCAAGACCTAGAACAATAATGGCAATAAATGAAGTCGAATAAAGTCTTGCCTCATACACTAGGCAACTATCTTCACAGAATCAGACAATTGATACTCTAAGGGTTCGGAAGAACCACATGAGTAAAATCTACAAGCAGAAGGACTAGCAACATAGAGCAACATAGTGTTCCATGAAGTCATTTTAACAAATAATAGACAGTAATAATTACTACTCTGAAATAAAGTCACTCCTACTGCTACAACTGGGAGGATGGGAGAACACATTTCAAGAAAAACTCTGTTTTGAAGAAACTGAGGTTACAAGATTCCTGTCTTGTTTTCATGAAGTTTTCTGTGGGGTGTGTGTGTGTGTGTGTGTGTGTGTGTGTGTGTGTGTGTGTGTGTGTTGGGGGGGTGTTAAGGATTTATCCTAAGAGCACATGTTCTTACTTGGGATTCAATTCCCAAGTGTGCTGAACAAGTATTCTACATCTGAATTAACATCATCATTTTTTTCTGGTACTTATTTTTATTTTTAAATGACTAAGGCCATTGTTTTAGATTAAAACATGTAGTATATACCCTTTTCCTCTAGATGAACCAATGTTCATCTAAACCTTTACTTCCTTTATAAAACGCATTTGATTTTTCCCAAGACAGTCACTAAATTGTCTTAGCGGGTCTTGTGGTGTAGGTTGGATTTGAACTTGTGAGTCTGTTGATTCTGCCTTCTGAGTGGAAAGAGTCCTGGCTTACCTTCTTCAGTGGTATGGCCTGCTGTAGGTAAAACATGAAGTGAGTAATTAATATTTTTTAAAAATGAGGATAGAAAGTGGGTAAATAAGGAGGTGGAATTGAATCTTGTTAGAGTGAGGGACTGAGAAAATTGATCAAAAAGATTAAAATATAAAATTCTCAAAGAATTAACAAAAAGGGTTAATTTTAAAAACCAAAATAATCAAATCAGAAAGTTTGGTAAATAAATTTGAATTCATCCACAACCTAAAGTAATACCGATTGACTCAAAATCAGGGTGGAAACTGACCCAGAGAATCTAAAGACTTAAGATGGTTAAACTGAAAAGGCAATATGATTACCAAGTGGTAGTCATAGCATATAATCCTATGTTTGAAATAAAATATTTTCCAGCTATTCCTTGAAGAAAATGACTAATCTCTTTTGAGACTATAATTCTTTGAGGACTTGGGCAATTTGTTTTTATGCCTTCCCACCTAGACTAAGATATCACAGTCACCAACTGAAAATGTCTTTTCATAATTAATTTTGCATATCATAAAAATTTATATTTTGTTTCTATGAATTTATGTAGCAGTCACAGTCTATATTGGCCATCTTTTTCTATCTTTGTCTTCCATTTATTTATGGGTTAATTAATTTATTTCTATAATTCAATTCTCCATAAAAAAACATCAGGCAAAATTTCGTTGACTAAATTGCTTTTATTTATAGAAAATTTCCTTTACCTAAATAAATAATAATAATATCACAAACATATATAAGAGGTGGCCATGTGTGTTTGGATTCAAGCACAGCTACTTGGTGCTGCTGATACTCAAATAATGAGAGATTTTTAGTATTTATCATTGTAGTGCTTGTCTATGATGTACATCAACATATTTTTATCACATTTAAAACAGACATATGCATACATTTTTAAAAAATGTTGACACTAATCAATATTCTGGAATTATTCTATCACAGTTGAATTGATATCAAAATTATTGAAGCCTTTATAAATGGCTCAAAGGTTAAAGTGTTTTTTGTATAAACATGAGAACCAGAATTGAATCCCAAGTAATACTATTATTCCTATGGGCAGATGTGAGGAAGAGGCTGAAAAGCCCACAGGACTTTATACTTTGCAAGTACGAAGGGAAATATATGACTGTGAGATAGGGATTCATCTTTCTCTTTAACCAAATCAACCATCATGACTGGTTCAAATCTGCCTTGAGAAATGCCCCACTGGACCCCACCCTCCTCCTACGCTAAATGCCATTCTCAAGTTTCACATTTGCTTTGCTTCATCCCTCCACAAATTCCTGCTCAAAATGCTCAAAATATGGTTATTTTTGTGCTTCTGATAGCAGAAAAGAGTCTTTGTTTTAAGATTCAACTCTTACAGAACTTCCCAAGTAAACCTGTGATGTATCAATTCTACATTAGTTATTTGATCCTCATTATCCCACTGTTTTCATTATGACTTAACTCTCTACTTGAAGGACTAAGAAAATGGCCACAGTGAGTACAATCATTTTTACTTTTTAGAAAATGATGGACATTGGGAAAAGATCAAACGTTTTTATAGCTTCTACTGACATGAATAGTTAATAAAGTCTTCATAAACTCAATCCTGTATAGATTTACATGCTTAAGATGTTGTAATACCACAGATGTTCCAGAAATGATCGCATTTTGATTATAGGTGAGTTTTCTGCTTGGGAGGTTGTCTCTTGTACCAATGTGTTCAAGGCTACTTTTCTTCTATTAGATTTAATGTGTCTTGTTTTATGTTGAGGTCTTCGATCCACTTAGACTTGAGTTTTGTTCAGGATGTCCTGCAGACATCCAATTATACCAGCACCATTTGTTGAGGATGCTTTCATTCCATTATATTATTATTTTAGATTCTTTCTCAAAAACAAGTGTCCTTAGGTGTGTGAGTTTATTTCTGGGTCTTTGATTCAATTCCATTGATTAACCTGTTTGTTTCTATAATAATACCAATGAAGTTTTTATTACTATTGCTCTCTAATACAGCTTAAGATCAGAGATGGTGATGCTTGTAGAAGTTCTTTTATTGTACAGGACTTTTTTTTTTAAAGCTAGCCTGGGTTTTTTATTTTTCCCATATGAGATTGAGAATGGTTCTTTCGAGATCTGTAAAGCATTGTGTTAGAATTTTGATGGGAATTGCTTTGAATCTGTACATAGCTTTTGGTAAGATGCCCATTTTTGCTAGGTTTATCCTATGGTTTCATGAGAATGGGAAATCTTTCATCTTCTGAAATCTTCAATTTCTTTCTGCAGAGACAAAGTTCTTTCATTTGCTTGGTTAGATTTACACCAAATTATTTTATATTACTTGTGGCTATTGTGAAGTGTGCTCTTTCCTTTGTTTCCAGTTCTGCCAGTTTATCATTTGTTTAAAAGCATATCAGTGATTTTTCTCATATCCAGCCATTTTGCTGAAGTGTTTATCAGTAGTATCTGTTCTCTGGTAGAATTTTTGGAGTTGCTTATGTATACTATCCTAACACCTACAAATAGTGATAGGCTACTTCTTTTCCAATTTGTATCTCCTTGATCTCCTTTAGTTGCTTTATTGCTCTGAACTTCTGAACTTTTCTAAAGTTCAAGACTCGGACTTCAAGAACTGTAATCGAAGAGCTACAAAGAGACTGCTCTGACTTGTATGTTCCCCAATTTTAGTTCAATAACTTAAATGTTCCATTTAATTTATTGTCTTACTTTATAATTCTCTGATTGTGTTTAGTTATGTGCCTTATATTTCTGATCTCTCCAAGTCTTTTAACATGAGGTTGTTTTGGATTGTGTCAATCACTTTTCAGCATTTAGTGATATGATCATGTGATATTTCTTTCAGTTTGTTTATATGATGGATTATATTGATGGGTTTTGTATGCTGAACTATCTCTGTATCTCCATGAAGCCCACTTGTTCATGATGGATAATGTTTTTGATGTGTTCCTGGATTCAATTCATGAGTATTTTATTGAGTATTTTTGCATCAATGCTAATAAGAGAAATCAGCCTGAAGTTCACTTTCTTTTTTGATTCCTGGTGTGGTTTAGTTACCAGGGTGACAGTGGCTTGATAGAATGAGTTTGTCAGTGTTCCTTATTTTTCTATTTGGTGGAATAGTTTGAGGAGTATTGGTATTAGCTCTTCTTTGAAACTCTGGTAGAATTCTGGGCTAAATCAATTGACTCTGGGCCGTTGTTGTTGTTGTTTTTGTTGTTGTTGTTGTTGTTGTTGTTGCTGTTGTTGTTGCTGTTGTTGTTGTTGTTGTTAGGAGTCATCCATTCCACTTACATTTTCCAATTTTGTGGAGTATAGGTTTTTGAAGTAAGACCTTTGAAATCAGATTCTTTGTATTTCCTCAGTGTCTCTTGTTATGTCCCCCCTTTCATCTCTGACTTTATTAATTTTGATATTGTCTTTCTGTCTTTTACTTTGGCTAAGGATTGGTCTATCTTGTTGATTCTCTCAAAGAACCAGCTCTTGGTTTGGTTGATTCTTTGGATTATCTCTTTGTTTCTAATTTACTGATTTTAGCCCTGAGTTTGACAATTTTCTGACTACTCCTCTTGTGTGTATTTGCTTATGTTCTCGAGCATTAAGGTGTGCTGGTAAGATTGTAATATGAGAACTCTCCAGTTTCTTTATAAGGGCACTTAGTGCTATGAACTTTTTTCTTAGCACTGCTTCCATTATGTCCCATATGTTTGTATATGTTGTGCCTTCATTTTCATTGAGTTCTGGGAAGTCTTTACTTTGTTCGTTTGTTGTGTTCTTTCTTTTTTTTCTTCCCTTCTTTGACCCAGGGGTCATTAAGTACAGAGTTGTGCAATTTCCATGACTTTGTGGTCTATTATTAAAGTTCAGCTTTAATCCATGGTGATCTGTAAGATGCAGGGGTTACTTCAATCTTCTTATATCTTTTGAGGCTTGCTTTGTGATAAAATATATGGTAAATTTTGGAGAAGGTTCCATGAGATACCGCGAAGCTATATACTTTGGGGGAGGGAGAAATGTTCTACAGATATCTTTTAAACCCATTTGATTCATACAATCTGTCAGTTTCATTATTTCTTCATGGCCTCTTCATTGCTAAGAGTGGGGTGTTGAAGCCTCCCATTTTTAATGTCTGGTGTACAATGCATGCTTTAACCTTTGCAAGTTTTCTTTAACAAATGTGTGTGTCCTTGGATTTGGAGGATAAATGTTCAGAATCGAGATGTACTTCTGGCGAATTTTTTCTTGGATGAATATGAAGTATTCTTCCCATCTTTTTTGATTACTTCTGTGTGAAAGTCTATTTTACTAGATATTAGAATGGCTACCCCAGCTTGTTTCTTGGAGTCATTGGAAAAATCTTTTTCCAACCCTTTATTCTGAGATAGTGCCTAAGCTATTATATAATATATAAGACTATACTGTATAGATTATAAGATATACTTATTTTCCTATAAAAATTAAAAGAAAAAGCTTGACTTTGTCATTTTATATCTGCAAAATTTCAAATACTTACCTCTTTCCTTGATACTTTAAGAATGCCTGTCACACTTTGCATTGACAAAGTTGAATTCCACTGTTCAATGAGAGTAGTTAATAGAGTTTGAATACAGATATTTCCAGACACTGACAGAAAAAAGCAATCTCCTCCAGTCACATAGATTAATTTCAGTGCTCATTTTCCAAATTTGGCAAAGTTTTGAGATGCAATTAAAAATCCCAGTCACAGCTGCCAAGGTCAGCTGGTAATATAAATCATCATCAGGGTAAAACCAAATACTCTAGACTTCAAGGTAACCACATGGACATCTGAACAATATGCATGACGTGAGATCTTTGATGTAATTTATTACTTTTAGCATAATTCTTAGCAATGTTCAGTAATAACAGGGTAAATAAAAATATGATTGCCAACTTAATAAAAATGTATACTGTAACACATCACTTTAAATGATAATTATGCTGTAGGTTCAGTATATTATAAAGTCCCAGAAAAATTATGAATTTCATGTATGTTGTGAAGAATATTATTTCTTAAAAGTTGGGTTAAGTAAATTAACTGATCAAGAAAGGTCATTTTTGTAGTAATATAAATGTTTAGTTATTCATAAATTGAATATTTATAGACTAATAGCTTTGGACATTTCAAAACACCCTAGCATTGACTCTGTCATTTGGATATTACTATTTACTTTTATGAAGATCTATAATTAAAAGAAGGAAGCTGGGCAAGGAAAAATACAAAATGTACATTTTGAAGAGAAATTCAAGTAGACAAAAACAAAACAAAAGCCAAAAAACAAAAAAACAAAACCAAAAACTAAAAAGAGGGATTATAAGTGGAATAACGGGAGTTGTGACCTCAGAGCAAGACTCCATTGAACTAAGCATCCAATTTGAGGAAAGGAATTAGAGAAATGCTTAAAGAGTCCAGCATGGTGGTGAACACCATTAATCCCAGCACTCTGAAGACAGGCTGTCAGATCTCTAAATGCAAGGGTAATGTGGTCTACAGCAAAAGTTCCAGGATAGTCAAGCTTAGTCAATGAAGGAATCTCAAAATAGAAAAAAGCTGCTAAATGATGAGGGGGCCATGTTCCAGCCTCAGAAAGCAGCAGAATTTGGCATCTTCAACCACATTGTTCTGGTTTTAGAGTCAAGGACAGAAGAAAGGGGTTATGAAATCTCCCTCTGCAAATAAGGAAGCCAGGCATATGCCAGGGTTGTCATTGCATAGAGGCCTAGAGAGGCCATTGAGTATGGCTGTGAAGATAGAGCCTGGATTTTGTTGAAGGCTCTAAGATGTTGGAGATGGGATCCCTGCCAAGGAAAGCTGCTGACATTGAGTATAACCAGCCCAAGAGAACAAAGTACATTGCAGTCTGGAAAGCTGAAAGGAGTGGGAGATCTGAATAGTCTTTTGACATCAGACATAGACATGCAGACTTTCAAGTTTGCCCAGCTAGTTTTAGGTTTTGCTTTGGTCCAGTGTTTCCTAACTATATTCTTTTTCCTGCCTTTTGGAATGGTAATCTACATCCTGGTGATGTGTTGAAAGTATATGATCTGAGTTTTTATTTGATTTTCCATGGGACTACATTTAAGTGATTGCATGAATCTCATAAAAGAACTTTGACTTTTAAACAAGTTTGAGGCTGTTATAGAATAGGGGACTTTTGAAGTTAGACTAATTGCATTTGCATTATGATATGACTGTAAGCATATGAGGGCCATGAAGTAGAATGTGCTGTTTGAAAGAAAATGGACTCCAAAGGCTCACAGGGAGTGGCACTATTAGGAGGTGTGGTCTTTCTGGAGTAGGTGTGGCTTTGTTGGAGGAAGTACATCACAGGAGCCTGTGTCTCGGGGAGGGGAGTTAGGGTATGAGATCTCAGAAGCTCCAACTAGACCTAATGGTTCAGTTCTCCTCCTGCTGCCTACAGATGCAGATTTAGAATTGGAAGATTCTTCTCTAGTACTATGTCTGACTGTGTCCTGTCATAATAATAGACTAAACCTTTGAAACTGTAAGGAATCCCAATTAAATGCTTTCTTTTATAAGAGTTGCTATGCTATGGTCATGATGTCTCTTCACAGAAAATAGAAACCCTAAGATATTTCTCCTCTCTCCATACTTTTCCATACATTTATAATAAAGCCAATAACATATTTAAATAAATATATCTTTCCTTAATTCCTACTTTCCAGAAATAAAACATTTTCTGGAAGTATAGAATATGTCATATATTTTCATTCTAATATTATATCAGATTATCATTAGTGAGTCTTCTTCATGAATCAATAAGTGTGTATATGTGTGTGTAGTATAATAAAAGACAAGATTTAGGAAGTATGATAGTATCTTATAGAGCTATTTAAACTTTTTAAATGTAAAACATAAAAGACAATATTCTAGAACTTGGATATCTAGGTTTCATACTCAGTTTTGTATGCATTCATTGTATTATTTTAGGCAAGTCATTTAATTTCTGGGCACCCGGTTTCTTATCCCATTTTAATAATATATATCCTATAGAATTTTATAAGCATTTCACAAAAATATAATATAATACAATGAATAATATATAATGTTGAATTATATCTTATTGACTTAATCATTTATTGATGACTGTACCATGATCCCCACCCATATTGGGAAGATGAGGTTTGAAAGTAAAATGATGCTTGAATAAATTAGGAGGTGTGGAAGGGATTTGCTAGCCAAGACTTGGTCAAGACTCTTCTGACATAAAAAGAAGTGAAATGCCTATTTTTCTAAGTTTTTCAAATCAAGTCAAATTGGATGGTGTTAGTGGAAAACTAGTAGGTCTAGCAAATCTAATTACTAGTTAGAGTGATGACATAATTTGAATCAATAAATTCTTTTTTCTCCATTTGTTAAGTAGGATTTGATTTTTAGCTGTTTTTTAAGACTATGATGTATAGAATCTTAGTAAAGCCATCACTTCCTTCCATCAGTTTATGTGCCTTTAAATTTTTATATTTTATTCCTGTTTGACACAGCCTCACTATGTATCTGTCGTTAGCCAGGAACTTCATATGAAGACCAAGATGGCCTTCAACTCACAGAGTTGCACCTGTCTCTGCCTCCTGAAAACAGGGATTTAAATAAGGCCTGTGCCAACACTCCCAGATAGAAGCTAATGCAGCCATTGACCAATTACTACCACCCTAAACAATCTGAAATGGCATGACCCAATTCTTCTATATTTATATCACATTTTTGATTACACAGGAATAAGTGTTGGGCAGGGCCTCCTTACAGTTAAAGTCCAGCAAGCAACAGGGCATTTGATTTAAAATTCTAATCCCTCACTACTGTCTTACAATGGTACTGGAGAAAGCAGTTAGGTCTCAGTCTTTGTATGGGTATGCCGAATAGATATTAATTATTATGCTTACTGACAAACAAACGAGAAAATATAAGAGAAAAATATTCAACACACAAAAAATGGACTAGAATGAGTTAAAGTTACTCAGAGTTCCAGCAATGCATGTCTATTCATTTGAAATCCATCAAGTACCAAGTGTGAATATAACCTAGAATCCAACACTCTCAAAACAAAGCAAGAACTATTATGTACTTCTAAAGGTTTGCTGTTTATTCATGCCTCATTTTCCACATCACTGCTAAAAACCCAACTGACATACAGCAGTCACCATACCATTGCATACTCCTCTATAAGTAGAGTTGTGTATTTGGGAAAATACAACATATTTTGGATTTTGCTCACATTCACTCTATAATACCCCATACACAGTCCTGCCATGAATAATTTACTCTAGTGCCTCTGAATCACATTGCCCAGAACAAGACACTAGACAGATTTTTTTCATTATTTTAATTATTTTAAGGATTTCATGTGGCACTACTATATGTTCCATTCCTCTCTATTTTCCTACTCATCCCATGTTCCTGATTGATTTCCACTCAAATTTATTAGCTGCTCTTCTTTAATTATTGCTGTTTTACACACACACACATACACGCATACACACACACACACACACACACACACACACACACACACACACAGAGTCTACTAAATCCAAATACATGTATGTAGAACTGGGTTAGTTAGGTTCAGATAACCTAACTGATAAGTGAGCTCATTCTATGGGAAAGAAAAATGATTCTTACTCGGCAGCAACTGATTACTTTTCCCATGGTAGAGACATTGTAAAATTTCTTCATTGGATCCACAATTGACCATTGTGCAAAGACTAAGTGGCTGTGAGGTACCAGGGGTACCATAGCTAATGTTCAGGGAAAATCATGGAAGAGTGTTATTGTGGGAAAGAAAGATTGTAAAACCATGATATCTGCTGCTAGATATTCTTATAAACATTGCTGGGAATATGCCCTCACTTAATCCCTATCGCATGGGTACTTAAAGTAGACCTACTTAATGATCACAAGAGATTTTCTTTCTTTAGCAAGGAAATATTTGCTGTCACCCTGTTTTCAAGAGAAAATTCAAAGTTTTAAGTGCTGTATTGCTATAATAACAAATTAACACTGATATCATGAACACAAATTAGTTTTTATTTCAAGTGTAGCAATTTTAAAATTAAAGTCAAGGGTTAGCATATTATTTTCTAGGGATGTCATAATAAACACCATAGATTTAGCGACTTAAATTACAGCAACTTATTCTTTCATATTACTGGGATCTAGAAGTTCAACATCAAAATCTTAAAAGAGAGCTGGAGAGAAGGCTCATTGTGTAAAGCATTTGTTGTAAAAGCATGGGGATATGAGTTTAGACACTAAGAATCCTTGTAAAACTAGATGTGGTAATATATACGTGGGTAATACCAGAATTCCTATGGAGAGAGGAAAGGTGGACAGAAGACTATCCCCAGAAGCTCATGAGATTGCTAGCCTAAAATAGATAGCAGAAAAAGTAAATAAAGAAAGGTGGACCCTGTCTCCAAAAAGGTATGGATGATAAGAACCTACAGATGAGGTTGTCTTCTTACCTCCACACATGTAGTGTGATAGCAACATGTCCACACTCACACACAAATGTACCCAAATTCACACACACACACACACACAGAGACACACAGAGACACACACACCAACACACAGGCACTCAGACACAAAGACACAGATACACACATCAACACACAGACTTCCAGACACACACACACACACACACACACACACACAGTCACAGACACGAACACGGTCACAGACATGGACATGCACAAAGATCAAAATGCAAAAGGCATTTATTAGAGGCCTTCGCTCATGTAAGACCTTCCATCTTACAAAAGTTTAACAGTTTAATATGCATTTTCCTATAATATTTTCTAGATATTTATGTGATTTTGTATATCCTTATGATGGGTGGTATTGTTGACATTAGATTAATATTATCTTAATGACCATACTTTAATTGTCTCCTTAAAGACTGTATCTCAGTAGACAGTCACATTTCATCATATGAATCCTTGAAAATATAATTAAGACAAAAGTCAGATGGTAATACTGAGAGGACCTTGAAGTAGGCACCTGAGACACCACGACTAAGTTCTCAGCATAAAGGAGTTTTCTTTACCTCAGAGAGACTAAGGGCATTGAATAGGAGACAAATACGTAGATAGAGGAGAAAAGAGATATGGGAACAAGGGAGAAGGGGTGGGGAGATATTTGTTCTGAAGGACCAAGGAAGGTCTCTGGATAGAGAGGAGACAGACTTGGCCCATAGGCAAATGGTAGTTTAATAAATGTAGAGGAGAAAACTCTGTGTTAGGATGGTGTTTTTTGTTTTAGTTGGGCAGGTTAATTAGGGCAGCCAAAGGGGTTTTCGATTGCTGGACTTCAATACTTTAATAGCTGGAACTTGGTAGTCAGCTTCAGGCGGAGGAAGGAAATAAGAGAATGGACCTTCGTGTCTAGCTTTAGGAATGTAACCTAATTTATTTTAGCAAGGAAGAGAGAATGGGAGAGAATAGTAAAAGGAAAAACCTCTTGGGGAGATGTTAGCCATGCTTCAGAATACTTCAGCCCTACAAGTAAAAAAGTTACTTCATGCAAATTTAATATAGTATATTAAGTATCATATCCCTCTACTATTTAACAATTTTTTTAAAGATTTATTTATTTTATGTACGTGAGTGCTGTAGCTACAGTACACCTACATGCCAGAAGAGGACATCAAATCCCAGTTAGGTAGTTGTGAGCCACTATATGGTTGCTGGGAATTGAACTCAGGGCCTCTGGAAGAGCATACTGCGGTCTTAACTGCCAAGCCCCCTATTTAACAGTACTTTAATAAGCATCTACTATACATCAAATTGTTTAATACAGTATATTAATTTGTGATAAAGTAATATAGAGACATTTAAAATGAAAATATGTGGGAGATTTTAGTGGAGGAAGGAATGGATGTGTAGAACAGAGGATCTGGAAAAGAATAATTAATACTAAAGATTTTTGAACAGCTGTATGTAAACCTATAATTTTGTTTCTTATATTTATGTGCATATGGATATGTATGGATATATGAGCATATATACATTAATATAAAATAATTTAATTGAAGTTTCCCTAAACAGGGGATAATCATCCTTAAATCTCAGAAGCCAAACAAAAAACTCCATGCCAGGTTTATAACCCCTCAACTTGCTGATCAAAGTTGTCCTAGAAACCTTCAAAGCAATATCGTCTGCTGCCATTACTCTTGACTGTTCATTACAACTCGATAGCAACATTCTTCTGCTACAAACTTTTTCACTGGACAAGGTGAAATCACATTGGTTCGGCCAAGGAAACCTTCTTCCTGCTGGGAGGCTTTCAGAGTTTGAAAGGTGATATGTAGGCTGCTGGGAGGAAAATTTTATCAACAATCTTACCCATCTGTGAAGCTCATGAACTACAATAATGATGTGTATTGTCAAGATATGCCCACAGGTGCAAATGGGGCACTAATGACCTTGGAGTAACCAACCACTTTCTGCTTGAATTGAAGGCTTGCTTTATAGGAGCAAAGCTCTGTACCCATATCTCCTAGATTTCATCACAGTTACCTTGTGGAGTAGATGGTAGTCAGTATAGATAACCAACGTCAAGAGAATTAGCATCAATGGAATTGTCAACCAAAAAAAGGACGTTTGAATCACCCTTCCCCAAAACATATAAGGCTCATGGATCATTGCAGAGGAGGTGGTAGGGAGGTAGGAATGGGCAGAGGTTTGGGAGGATCTAAACTAAGCACTATCTCCAGGACTTGACAGGCTCAGTGCACTAACAAACTCTTAGCAGCTGCTGTTACCTGCATAATACCAGCACAAGATCAAGCCAGTCAGTATTTGAGCTAAGAGGATTAAGAGGTCCACAAATGGCAATGACTAACACAGGAACTATGGATGGTTGAAGACCTTTCAAGGAAAGTGTATAGCCCCCATTGTAGGTTGATTATGTACTAGTGGATGACCCCTAACCCAGGAGTAGAGAAATAATTCAAAGTGAACTCCTTGAGTTATAAATAAAAAGACAAGAAAAGAGAGGACAGGGCAGCAGAAGGAAGGTGAGGGGAGAACTTGAAGGAATCAGACGGGCATGAGGAGTGAATATGATCAAAATTTACTCTATGGTGTTTTGTGAGAACCAATAAAATGTTATATTTAAAGTAAATAAGATAAAATACTGAGGAGAAGTGTGAAGAAGCAAAGGGAAGAACTCCCAAACAGACCAAATCTGTGTGCTGCTGCATCCCCTTTAACCCCACCTCTGCCTTGCCTCAAAGAAAAGCTGAAGGGAATACTAAAGGAGATGAAGCAAGGGTGAAGGTAGACAGAATATATCTGCCACATAGAAGGTCTGCAAGGTCATCTACTAAACCTGCAGACCCAGAACCAGAGCCCATGCCTAAAACTGTCCCTGTAAAGAAAGAGAATTTACCCGAGTGGAAGATAGGGAAGTCTGACCCTAGCAAGGAGATGAAGTGAATACCCTGCAGGAAATGGAGATGCCCAAACAGACAAGCACAGAAAGATGAAGGTGCAGGAGATCCCAAGTGAATATGTGTGCATTTGATAACTGTGTCTTCTAGTAACTGTACAGTTTGAAACAATATTTTCTTTACCAAGTTTTATAAAACTGCAGATTTTTCTTTTACTTCTTTTTTTCTACTTCTATGTTGTTAGCACACAGAACACTTTGTTGGGGTTTTGTTTGGGGGGCGGGGTCTAGAGGAGGGAATGTATCACTAACAAAAATTCTTCCAAACTGGATTCATGACAGAAAGCATCTTTCTTTGATAATTTTGACAGATTCCTGTTGGCTACCAGGAGAGATGTTGACATATGTGTTGACATATGTGGTCACTATGGCACAAAATGCCCTGTAATGTGGGTAATCTCTAAACCCATTTTAATATCCTCTTCTCCCTGTGCCATCAACATAGACTTAAGTCAATTAAAACCAGCGACATGTTGGGACCTGACCCGCTAAATTCAGTTTTGCTCGTCTACTGGACGATCTGCAATGACATCACTGAATGTCTTCAAAAGAGCAATGGTTCCTTTTATAAAAGATTGCAGATCTTCACATGCTTAGTTCTGCCATTTTGATTTTATTTTCTGAATGTAGGGTCAGCTTGCAATAAGTTGCTAAACAACATTTTTAAAGTGAAATCTCAACCCTCCCTCCAAGCTACTTCCCTATTTTCAAAGCATCAGATGAAGACTTCATTGGATTTTTTGGTGGCTTTCTGATTTCGGTAGTCAGTACAATAAAGAGGTTCTGGTACTCTTAGTGATTTCTGCTCTTTTCTTGCCTTATGTAAATTTATCTACAATAAGACTGGATGCACTTTGGCTTGGAAAAATTAAAAATCTGAAATTTATACTATTTTTTAAAACTTAGCTACACATTCACTCAAGTATAGTGTCCTTAATTTAGAAAAAGAAAAATAAACTGAGTTCAAAGAGGTTAAGATGTTTTTTGTTGTTTTTTCTTTTTTGCTAAAAATCATAAAAAGTATTTTAAGCTCATAACTATTAAATTTCAAAGGCCATAATTCTTCTATTTCAAGTTATTTCTGCAATACTGGCTCCATGGACATGCATAAGGAGACTAGACTAAAATTCAATTATTGGAATGTTTAAACAATGAAATGTTTAAAAAGTGATTGTTTTAGAGATTAATCATACACATTAGTGGGCATGATACTAAGAGCAACTGTGCGCCTAAGTCATCCTAACTAGTACACAAGAGGTGGATACTCAGTCAAAGGAATCTTAGGTATAAGATAGCAGCCAGGGGTTTAGAAGATAAATCTAGAATTTTCCAAGAGTATCAAGGAAATGTAAATTACAGGGTGAAAAGACTCATGAAGAACGGAAGTATGTGAGGACAAAGGAAAATTACTCACGGATTGATCTGTCTCATGAATATGTGTGAAAAGGGAAGGAGTGAGAGAAAATCAAAACTCCAGCTCAAGGCCAGACTTCCAAGGGCCAGTACTATATAATCATTGATGTACAGCTGGCAGGGTGCAGGTTTCAACAGTTACTCTAAAAATAAGACACTGGAAGATTCACTGGTTGATCCACAGAGCTATTTATTCTGAACCTCAAAAAAAAACAAAAAACAAAAAACAAAAAAAAAACAAAAACAAAAAAAACAAAAACAAAAACAAAAATCTGAGGTGGGCCTTGCAGCAGTCTCCCATTGTCTACATGGGAGGAAGTTGGAAAAGACTGAACACTGTAAAAGGTGCCATGTAGGAATGAGGTCTGAGCGATGGGCAGACCACCTATCTGGAGACGATTTCAGTGCACCAGTGTATGTAAAGCAGGTAAGAATTGACAGATAGTTCTGATTTCAACACAGTAGTTTTTTCCTTCAACCCAATGGAAGTAAAGTTGTTTGTCATTTCTTGGGTCAGTTGTAACTGTGCTCCATCTGCAGCAATGTCCAGAAGCATTTTAATTCTCCGTAAGCATCAGGGCTGCTTATTGGATTGTTTTTCCTTTAGCTTAAATCTAATAAGATAAGAGAGGCACTAAGAAAGGATTAGTGATCCCTGACCTGCCTCTAAGATGCTTTTCCCACTAGTATTATGAATCAAGTGAGCTGACTTAAGTAAAATAAACCACGGCCTTTACTTTGTTTAATCTGGCAGGCAGAGAATCCAAGGTCTTTCTTAATTTTCTTGCCAAAGGTTCTACTGGGTTCATTGCAAATCCTCCTCCCCTTGAAGGAGACATGGCCTCCCTTTTGTCTTGTCTATCCTGTTCTCCAGTTCAATTCCGGGAGAAAGTGAGAAGATCCTCAAGCCTGTGTGTTCATCAG